>NC_089824.1:4795000-4987500 GCF_035046505.1 Tiliqua scincoides | reverse complement strand
GTGGGACCACCACGAACATTTGTAGAAAACTGCAACTTGTGTTGTTTTCATATGGTGGGATAATTCCTCGACAACACACAAAACAAGAGAAAAAAAGAATGAGGAAGGAAAAGCACATGCAGCTTGAGAATCTCCTCCTAGCCGGATGCACGAAGCATGCACAGCAATGCTCATTAAATACTGTAAGGAACACAGCAGGGATGGTCCTGTCTCTACAGAGAATTACTGAAAGCAGGAGGACAAAACTAGCTGAGCACATGAAGGGCAAAAAGAAAAGGGGAATGTTATGCCTCTGGGTGTCTCCTCTGTACCACACTGCATACTGCATTCTGAATTTGCTTGATCAATGTCTAAAATGCTGCACTTCATGAAGAAGTCTAGATCATACATCAAGTGGTGGGTGGTCCATATTTTTTGAATGTAGTTGCGTAGTTAGAGTGCAAAGCACTAAGTTTCGCAGGGAGCTTAAAAACATAAGAAGAGCCCCGCTGGATCAGGCCAAAGGCTCATCTAGTCCAGCTTCCTGTATCTCACAGTGGCCCACCAAGTGTATAAGAACAGCCCTACTGGATCAGGCCAAAGGCCCATCTAGTCCAGCTTCCTGTATCTCACAGTGGCCCACCAAGTGTATAAGAACAGCCCCACTAGATCAGGCCAAAGGCCCATCTAGTTCAGCTTCCTGTATCTCACACTGGCCCACCAAGTGTATAAGAACAGCCCCACTGGATCAGGCCAAAGGCCCATCTAGTTCAGCTTCCTGTATCTCACACTGGCCCACCAAGTGTATAAGAACAGCCCTACTGGATCAGGCCAAAGGCCCATCTAGTCCAGCTTCCTGTATCTCACACTGGCCCACCAAGTGTATAAGAACAGCCCCACTAGATCAGGCCAAAGGCCCATCTAGTTCAGCTTCCTGTATCTCACACTGGCCCACCAAGTGTATAAGAACAGCCCCACTAGATCAGGCCAAAGGCCCATCTAGTTCAGCTTCCTGTATCTCACACTGGCCCACCAAGTGTATAAGAACAGCCCTACTGGATCAGGCCAAAGGCCCATCTAGTCCAGCTTCCTGTATCTCACAGTGGCCCACCAAGTGTATAAGAACAGCCCCACTAGATCAGGCCAAAGGCCCATCTAGTTCAGCTTCCTGTATCTCACACTGGCCCACCAAGTGTATAAGAACAGCCCCACTGGATCAGGCCAAAGGCCCATCTAGTTCAGCTTCCTGTATCTCACACTGGCCCACCAAGTGTATAAGAACAGCCCCACTGGATCAGGCCATAGGCCCATCTAGTCCAGCTTCCTGGATCTCACAGCGGCCCACCAAATGCCCAAGGAGCACACCAGATAACAAGAGACCTCATCCTGGTGCCCAACCTTGCATCTGGCATTCTGACATAGCCTGTTTCTAGAATCTGGAGGTTGCACATACACATCATGGCTTGTACCCCATAATGGATTTTTCCTCCAGAAACTTGTCCAATCCCCTTTTAAAGGCGTCCAGGCCAGATGCCGTCACCACATCCTGTGGCAAGGAGTTCCACAGACCAACCACACGCTGTGTAAAGAAATATTTTCTCTTGTCTGTTCTAACTCTCCCAACACTCAATTTTAGTGGATGTCCCCTGGTTCTGGTGTTATGTGAGAGTGCCCCATAGAGCATACAAGGCAAACAAGACACAACCTGCGTAATGGTGCCCTCCCCTGCATCTGGCAATCCGAAGTAGCCTACCTCTAAAATCAGGGCTTGCACATACCTACTATGACTTGTAACCCATGATGAACTTTCCCTCCAGAAATTTGTCTAATCCCCTTTTAAAGGCATCTAGGCAAGATGCCATCACTACTGTGGCAAGGAGTTCCACAAACTAATTACACGCTGGATAAAGAAATATTTTCTTCTGTCTGTCCTAACTTTCCCAATACTCAATTTTAATGACTGTCCCCGGTTCTGGTGTTATGTGAGAGGGAAAAGAGCGTCTCTCCATCCACTCTGTCCATTCACAGCTTCACTGTGGCCTGTAAGCAGACCCTCCCCCTCCCTTTTGGAGCCATTCAGGGTGGGGGGAGTAAAACAGAGATGTGCGCCTGGCTCTGAAGGAGAGGGGAAGGGGATGCGTGCATTCCGTGATGAGGCTCCCTGCAAAAGTTAGTGGTTTGTATCCCCTCTAGCTACGCCACTGCTTCCATGCATACCCATAAAAAGCATCCTTCCTGTCTATAGTAAACATATACATTAGGGTGAAAGGGGTTTGCGCAGTGCTATCCCTGATGTGATAGCTCAGGACATACAACATGCTTTTCATGTGGTAGAACATTCTAAAACAGGACCCACCCACTTGCAGTCCAAAGTGGAATTCTGTTAGCCCAGGCTACCCTCCCTCCCTCCCGTGCAGCACGTAGAATGCCTTGGAGACAGGCGAATGTGGATGCTGTTCCCTCTGCTTTGAATGCTAGCAAAGAGATTGGGGTGACTTCTTCCGAGAGGAGCACAGACGGACGCAGAGCCCAGATTAAAATAATAACAATAATCAAATCAAAGCAGCCCTGTGCACCAGGGGAAAGCGAACATGTGAGCTTATGGGTCACGACAGATGCAGTATTGATAAAAAGGAGGCCAGGAAAATGGAGCGGAGAAACGGCAAGCAAGCCCAGGCATGATTGTGATGTGACCTGATGGCTTCTTTCTGCTCGGCGCACCAAAGCCTGGGCGTGCAGAGGCATGTGCCAGCGCGCGTGTCGTGGTGGGGGAACAGGATGTCAGCAGCACTGTTCTGAGTTCTGTCTGGCTTTCTTGCCTGTTTTGGCCTGGATCCGAGGAAGGAGGAACAGGCAGGTGCAAAGAGGTTTAGGGAGAGAAGGAGCTCCTCAGTGCCTCATTTCAGAGCTAGGTCGATAGCAAGTATCAGGTGCTGCAGCAAGGTCTGGTCTGACACCTTCATGCACGCTGCAAGCACCCAAACTAGTCTGGATGCAAAACAGGATGGAGTGCAAAGGAACTTCTGCGGAGGGGGGGGGCAACAGAAGAGCAAAACACACTGCCTTTGCGTCCACAGATGGTAAAAGATGGAATAAACTTGACCGCCCCACCCTATCTCCCACTAGCCATGCCATAAAGGCACACCCTGTATCCTATGGTGGTGGTGGTGGGGGGGACGACAATCAGATAGTCTGCAGGGGGGCTAAGTGAAGGCATCAGGAATCAGGAAAAACATTCCTGACAGTCAGGGCAGTTCAGCAGGGGAACAAAGTTCTTGACGGTCAGGGCAGTTTGGCAGTGGCACAGATTGCCGAGGGAGGTGGTGGATTTTTCCTCACTGGAGATTTTCAAGCAGAGGCTCCACAAGCACATGCCGGAGATGTGCTAGGAGAATTTCCTGCTGCAGGCAGGGGGTTGGACTAGATGACCTTGAAGGACCTTTTCAACTCTGTGATTCTATGGTTTTGCACTTACCTCCTGGTAGGCTGCCCAATCACTAATGGGTCTTCTCATCAGAAATATACACCCTATTTTGGTAGTGTATGTCCAAAGAGTGGAAAGGGGTGGAGAGTTTTGAAAAGGAGGGGTAACAGACCGTCACAAAGCACGCAGTGCTGCTGGAACATGCATTGCATTCTGGGGGCGCACTGGCTCAATAGGATTGGGCCCCAAATTTTCTTGGCTGCTACCCTGAGGGAACTACAATACAAGACCCACCTCTCACCCCACTGGGATTGTGGCTTTAAAAGACTTCAGTCTCAAGCATAGCCAGCAAGTTAGGTCTTAGGACACAGCAGCAACCATGCCCAAGGCAAAGAGAGTGACAGATTTGCACACAAATGTCTTTATTTGCCTGAGGGGGGACATGATTGAGACATACAAAATTATGCAGAGGATGGACAGAGTGGATAGGGAGATGCTCTTTACACTCTCACATAACACCAGAACCAGGGGACATCCACTAAAATTGAGTGTTGGGCGGGTTAGGACAGACAAAAGAAAATATTTCTTTACTCAGCGGGTGGTTGGTCTGTGGAACTCCTTGCCAAGGGATGTGGTGATGGCGTCTAGCCTGGACACCTTTAAAAGGGGATTGGACAAGTTTCTGGAGGAAAAATCCATTACGGGGTACAAGCCATGATGTGTATGCGCAATCTCCTGATTTTAGAAATGGGTTATGTCAGAATGCCAGATGCAAGGGAGGGCACCAGGATGAGGTCTCTTGTTATCTGGTGTGCTCCCTGGGGCATTTGGTGGGCCGCTGTGAGATACAGGAAGCTGGACTCGATGGGCCTATGGCCTGATCCAGTGGGGCTGTTCTTATGTTCTTAACTACAATTCCCAGGAAGCCTTGCATGTCTTCTTGTTATCTGGTGTGCTCCCTGGGGCATTTGGTGGGCCGCTGTGAGATACAGGAAGCTGGACTAGATGGGCCTGTGGCCTGATCCAGTGGGGCTGTTCTTATATTCTTATCAGGGCCCTGCAGCTAATTGATCAGATCAGAGCTAGATCTTGTGGGGTGTGCTTAGTCTGGACCCTGAGCACTCCTTTCTGTGAGTGGACCCTCTAGACTGTGTGCACTCCTCTCACCAAGCTGGAAGAGATTCAGAAAAGAGCTGCAAGGGTTATCAATTGTCTAGAATGCAAGTCCCATGAGCACAGGAACAACACAACAGTATGTGTTGTGGGGCTGAATACACCACTGACAGCTTTTGAGCATTTGAAAGAACGGCAGATGGTAGAAAAGGAAAAGCATTCAATATTTCTGTGTATTTGTTCAGTTATAAAATCTGTTGCTTTTACATCAAATGATAGTTTTGCAGAAGATTTTCAAAACACCTGCAGCATTATTAAAAGTAAGAAGTGGGGAGGGGGGCAATAGCAGACTGGAAGTACATGGTTTGCATGCAGAAGGAAGCAGGTTCAGTTCAGGAAGCTGAACCAAAAAGGATCAGGTAGAAGTCAATGGGGAGAAATCTCTCTGGTGAGGCCCTGGCCTGACATTGCGAGTAAGAGCAAGCGACACTGGGAAATGTGGACCAACTGTCTGATTCAGCTGATGACAATGTTGTATATTCAACAAAACAGAGACTGAGTAAATGGGGAGAGGGGGAGAACACACAGGCTGTAAAACATCTATGTCAGATAGCATCATCACATCCTGTGGCAAGGAGTTCCACAGACTAATTATCTGCTGGGTAAAGAAATATTTTCTTTTGTCTGTTCTAACTCTCCCAATGCTTGGTTTTAGTGTATGTCCCCTGGTTTCTGATATTGTGTGAGAGGAAGAAGGAAAAGAAAGATGACGGAGTGCATCTTAACAGATGGAGTGAAGTCTTAACAGGGGACAGCTGAAGCCTAGCGACAAGGTGAACTGGTGGACCTCCTTTGCCACTACTAAGAGAACCAGATCTGACTTTCTGACGGGAAAGTAAGTAAGCAAGACTTCCCCAAAGGTCCCCATGTCAGGCAACTTCACAAGAAGACATTCCTGCAGTCTCAGGCTGTTTGAGACTCTAAAGGCATTAAGCAGCAAAGGCTTAATTAATTAATTAAGGCTTAATTAATTAAGGCTGCTAGAAAAGCTACAGGATAGACAGGGATATGATGAGCAGACAGCTGCGCATGGGAGACAGGTAATCCACTGTCCCGTGGACAACTTGACATGGAACTGACAAGGTCAAAAGCAGGCAGGAGTACACAAGGAGGAGCCTCGAGACTGGGGCACTATCCAACTATTTATACATTAAGAGGGAATGATTAATGTTTCATGTCACTGTGCAAAGTGCAAGAGGGATTCCCTGCCCTGGGGGGCTTACAATCTAAAATTAAATACACATAAAAAGACAACAGACGAAAGAGGAGGCAGGAGTAAATAGGGGACGAATAAACATGCATTCAATAACATGTACTTGGGATCTGTTTCAGCAGAGAATGAGGATTTCACGGAAGAGATGGATTCATTCATTCATGCATTCATTCATTCATATTTTATTTACCCTCATATTTTCATTTTATTATTCATATTATTAATATTATTCATATTTTATTTACCCTTAACCCCTGGGGGCTGGGGATAAGAATAGGCCCTCAGTTTGGCTGTACTTGTCATAAGAGGCAACTAAATAGCCACCGGGTAGATGGGACTCGTCAGCCTGGGAAGGCAGCTCATCTGAGAGAAGGGAAACTCTGATCCCAAACCTCCACTGCCTTGGGGCTACATCCAGTTGTGGAAAAGGCTTCAGGAGTCAACCTCGAGGCAAAATCCGGAGCCAGAGTCCCTGAGGCAGTTCATGGCTGAACACAGTCCTGTTCTGGCAACTCCTGTGACGCCGCTGCAACCAACCGTATTGGCCTCTGCCTTTCCATTGGACCATTTCAGCGACGTGGAGAGGGGGGATTTGCTGCATGGGTAACAGCCTATCCTCCATACCTACTTTACCCAGGCTTTGCGCCCTGGAGAGGACCACCATTCAGAGCGTGACACCATAGTCTTCCGAGACTGAAGGATGCCAACAATTTTATTTACCACCTTTCTTCCAAGGAGCTCAGGGTGGTGCACTTGGTTCCTTCCCTCCTTTTGTCCTCACAACAACCCTGACAGGTAGGTGAGACTGAGAGGAAGTGACTGGCCCAAGGTCACCCAGGCAGCTTCATGGCTGAGCAGGGATTTGAACCTGGACCTCCCAGGTCTAAGACCAACTCCCAAATTACTACATTATCCTGTTTTGAGAAAGGGATTTGTCTAAAAAAAGAGGGGGAATATAATGGAGATATTCTGTGAGGAGTTCTAGACATAAAAAGGGTCACACCTTCATTGAACCATCATCTGTGGGTGCAAAGCTAACCCAACTTAACTACAAACCTCTCAACATTGGGGGCTTGAAGGGTTGGGATAAGTCATTCTTGCAGGAGACACACCCTGACTCCAAGGGAGTATTAGACATAATGCTTAGTCTTCCCAGTCATTATTTCAGGGGAGGAGGCCCATTTCAAGATCGCCTTCTGCCAACCATGCAGCCTTAAGAACATAAAAACATAACAAGAGCCCCGTTGGATCAAGTTATAGGCCCATCTAGTCCAGCCTTTGAGATGCTGCTGCTGAATCAACTCGAGAGAGAACTCTCTGACTTCCCTGATGCCCTTCAGCCTCCAGGGCTTGGTTTGAGAAGTCTTCTCTCATGCTTGAGGAGCCTCAGGGTGAGCTCCAAACCTGTTCCTCCCACCTACACTGCTTTGGCCAGTTGTGACCAATGTATGGAAAAAAACACCAACTAGCTCATACATGTATGGAAGACGCAGGGGACAAAAAGCCAGGTAGCAAAACACCAACCAACAGCCAACCAGGGGTGTGTGTGTAGAAATCCTGCTCAGTCAATGTCCAACCAGCAAATCCCATTTTGCATTTGTGGTTGGTGGGCAGGCTGCCACACGGACACCCAAATAGAGGATACCGATGGGCAGAGCTCCCCAATGGCTGCAATTGCTCTGTTCCTCCGTTGAGGGTTTCCACCAATTCTCTCCCCCAAAGCTTTGTGCCCTTAGCTACTCAGGCTGCAGCGAATCCACCTCCCTCTATAACTTGGGTAGCCTTCCGACACATACTTCAGCAGCTGGATCATAAATTGGAATGTATGGAAACCTAGGAAAACTTTGCAGATCCGATCAAAACTGACTTCGCTGTCCTCAACAGGTCTGTCAGGTCTACCCAATTCATCTCAACATTAGGACACACTCAATCGCCAAGGGGCATGCGAAAGGGTCTCCCCGAAACATTTCTCTTGTCGGAACTGCTTACTTGCCTCCAAACTCCTTCAATGGTTCACCCAAGCAAATTCTCCTCTCTACAGTGTTGCCTCAGTCAACATCTGGTGGCTGCTCTATGCTATGCCTTTGATCTCTGAGCCCTGACAAATTGAGGAATTCTAAATGTAGCCAATGAAGCATCCACTCAGATCCTTTTCCTCTGCAATATGCAAGTATCCAGACATCTTTGAGAATGCAAATGCACTAGCATGTCTTCTCAGATTAGTAGAAAATAATCCCGCCCTCCTCGGGTCTATAAATATCCTTCTTCTTGTATCTCCCTCACTTGGCTTTGAAATATGCTCTCTCTTTTTCTTCTTTTCCTGATCAAAATTCAGCAGCACTCCATCTTCCACTCAGGAGTGGATCCAAGGGGAGGCAGGGGTATGTGCTCCACCCCAAACTGTCATGCCAGAAGGAAGGGCACCCACCGGGATAGGGGGCAGCCCAAACACGGCTGGGAGCAAGTCCTGCCAGGAGCCCAGGTCTAACCACCCAGCAGAACTCAGCCATGGAGGCCAAAGTTAAATCAGGAGCCCAGGTCTACCCACCTGGTTGACTTAGACTCTGGAGTTACAGTAGTGCTCATCCCCCCCAACACAAACACTGGATCCCCCTGATTCCACTCAATTTATTTCCTTATTTATTTATTTTTAAATCACACAACACTGAATGAAGCCCTTTATTCTGTCTTTCCTTGTATGATGAGATTGATGCAGACAGTGGCATAGCTGGAGGGGGCGCAAAGCACTAAGTTTTGCAGGGAGCCTCACCACATACACCACCCTTTTATTCCCACTGCCTGGAATGGCTCCTAAGGGGAGGTGGAGGGGCTATTTGCATGCCACAGTGAGGCTCCCTGCAAAACTTAGTGCTTTTTAACTTAGTCACCAGAGGGCAGGTGACTCTGGATTTAATATTGTGCGGTACGCAGGACCTGGTTAGAGATGTAAACGTTACTGAGCCATTGGGGAACAGTGATCATGCTGCGATCCGTTTTGACATGCACGTTGGGGGGAAGAATACCAGGCAAATCTCTAACAAAAACCCTTGACTTCCGACGGGCGGACTTCCCCCAAATGAGGAGGCTGGTTAGAAGGAGGTTGTATTGGCAACCTTCAGTCTCGAAAGACTATGGTATCGCGCTCTGAAAGGTGGTTCTGGCACAGCGTCTAGTGTGGCTGAAAAGGCCAATCCGGGAGTGACAATCCCTTCCACACCGGGAGCAAGTGCAGTCTGTCCCTGGTCTGTCTCCCTGGCTATGGGCCTTCCTTCTTTGCCTCTTAGCCTCAGACTGTTGGCAAAGTGTCTCTTCAAACTGGGAAAGGCCATGCTGCACAGCCTGCCTCCAAGCGGGCCACTCAGAGGCCAGGGTTTCCCACTTGTTGAGGTCCATCCCTAAGGCCTTCAGATCCCTCTTGCAGATGTCCTTGTATCGCAGCTGTGGTCTACCTGTAGGGCGCTTTCCTTGCACGAGTTCTCCATAGAGGAGATCCTTTGGGATCCGGCCATCATCCATTCTCACGACATGACCAAGCCAACGCAGGCGTCTCTGTTTCAGCAGTGAATACATGCTAGGGATTCCAGCACGTTCCAGGACTGTGTTGTTTGGAACTTTGTCCTGCCAGGTGATGCCGAGGATGCATCGGAGGCAGCGCATGTGGAAAGCGCTCAGTTTCCTCTCCTGTTGTGAGCGAAGAGTCCATGACTCGCTGCAGTACAGAAGTGTACTCAGGACGCAAGCTCTGTAGACCTGGATCTTGGTATGTTCCATCAGCTTCTTGTTGGACCAGACTCTCTTTGTGAGTCTGGAAAACGTGGTAGCTGCTTTACCGATGCGCTTGTTTAGCTCGGTATCGAGAGAAAGAATGTCGGAGATCGTTGAGCCAAGGTACACAAAGTCATGGACAACCTCCAGTTCATGCTCAGAGATTGTAATGCAGGGAAGTGAGTCCACATCCTGAACCATGACCTGTGTTTTCTTCAGGCTGATTGTCAGTCCAAAATCTTGGCAGGCCTTGCTAAAACGATCCATGAGCTGCTGGAGATCTTTGGCAGAGTGGGTAGTGACAGCTGCATCGTCGGAAGTCACGCAGACATTTCAGCTGGACTTTGGATTTTGCTCTCAGTCTGGAGAGGTTGAAGAGCTTTCCATCTGATCTGGTCCGGAGATAGATGCCTTCTGTTGCAGTTCCAAAGGCCTGCTTCAGCAGGACAGCGAAGAAAATCTCAAACAAGGTTGGTGCAAGAACACAGCCCTGCTTCACTCCGCTTCGGATGTCAAAAGGGTCTGATGTGGAGCCATCGAAGACAACAGTGCCCTTCATGTCCTTGTGGAAAGATCTGATGATGCTGAGGAGCCTGGGTGGACATCCAATCTTGGGGAGAATCTTGAAGAGGCCGTCTCTGCTGACCAGGTCGAAAGCCTTTGTGAGATCTATGAAGGCTATAAAGAGTGGCTGTCGTTGTTCCCTGCATTTCTCCTGCAGTTGTCTAAGGGAGAATACCATATCAGTGGTGGACCTGTTGGCTTGGAATCCACACTGCGATTCTGGATAGACGCTCTCTGCAAGTACCTGGAGCCTCTTTAGTACAACTCGGGCAAACAGCTTTCCTACAACGCTAAGGAGAGAGATGCCGCGGTAGTTGTTGCAGTCACCCCTGTCACCTTTGTTCTTGTACAGCGTGATGATGTTTGCATCCCTCATGTCTTGAGGTACTCCACCTTCTCTCCAGCAGAGACAGAGGATTTCATGCAGCTCAGTGACGATGATCTCTTTGCAGCATTTTAGGACCTCAGCAGGGATGCTGTCTTTTCCAGGTGCCTTGCCAAAGGCAAGGGAGTCCAGGGCCACGTGAAGTTCTTCTAGGGTTGGTTCACTGTCAAGCTCTTCCAGCACAGGCAGGCACTCAATGTTGTTCAGTGCTTCTTCGGTGACTACATTTTCTCTGGAATATAGCTCAGAGTAGTGCTGCACCCAGCGTTCCATCTGCTGCGCCCGATCCTGGATGACCTCGCCTGTTGCAGACTTCAGAGGGGCAATTTTCTTCTGTGTTGGACCTAGGGCCTGCTTGATACCATCATACATCCCCTTGATGTTGCCCGTGTCAGCTGCTATCTGTATCTCGGAACAGAGCTGGAGCCAGTAGTCGTTAGCACATCTCCTGGCAGTCTGTTGGACTTTGCTGCGAGCAGTTCGGAGGACCTGCAGGTTGCGCTCACTGGGACAGGCCTTGTATGCTGCTTGAGCTCTCCTCTTTTCCTCAATGACTGGTGTCAACTCCTCAGAGTGGGCTTCAAACCAGTCTGCCGCCTTGTTGGTCTTCTTGCCGAATATGGACAAGGCGGTGTTGTAAACGGTATTCTTGAAATGTTCCCATCTGTTGGATGCGTTTGCGTCGGCCGGGCCTGGAAGAGATTCCTCAAGCGCTTGTGCAAATTCCTCCACTTTTCTCTGATCCCGAGTCATGCTGGTATCAATGCGAGGTCTTCCTTCCTTTTTCGTGTGATACAGTCGCTTTGTTTGCAGTTTCACTGCAACACCAACTGCACACCAGGGAGTGGTCAGTGTCGCAGGCAGCACCATGATAACTGCGTGTGATCTTGATGCTGGGAAGGCTGGAGTGTCTGGTGAGGATCAGGTCGAGCTGGTGCCAGTGCTTTGATCTTGGATGTCTCCAAGAGACTCTATGTTGGGGCTTTGTGTTGAAGAACGTGTTGCTGACACAGAGACCGTGATGACAGCAAAACTCTAGCAGGCGTTGGCCATTTTCGTTCATCCTCCCAGTGCCAAACTGACCTAAGCAAGTGGGCCATGAACTGTTATCAGCACCAACTCTAGCATTGAAATCGTCGAGGATGAACAATGGCTCTTTTACAGGGATTTTCTTGACAGTGGTGGCCAGGTCATCGTAGAATTTGTCTTTGGCTTCTACTGGAGACGACAGAGTCGGTGCATAAGCACTGATGAGAGTGATAGGTCCTGCTGATGACTGGAGCTGCAGGGACAAAATTCTTTCACTTCCCACAGTAGGTGGGATGATGGATTTCAGCAGGGTATTTCTGACCGCAAAGCCAACGCCATGTTCCCTGGTTTCGTTTGGTGGTTTTCCCTGCCAGAAAAATGAGAAATTTCTCTCCTTGACAGATCCGGAATCTGGCAGCCTTGTCTCTTGAAGGGCGACAATGTCCATCTGCAGTCTGCTCAGCTCCATGTCGATGACAGCTGTTTTGCGTGTGTCGTCTATTTCTTGCAGGTCATCAGAGAAGCCAGGTGTCATTGTCCTAACGTTCCAGGTGCCCAGCTTTAGGGCAGTAGTTTTCTGTTTTCTGTTGCATGGTGCAGAGTTGTCGATCCGCTTGTCGGTTTTCACCCTAAACCCCACGCACCCCATGAGGTTAACGGACCGTGGCGAGGCAACACCTTACTGGCTGGGGACTGCCCAGCTTAAGGCGGGCGGTAGCTGCCCAATGAGATGCAATGATCTCTCCCACCGTCGGAAGCAGCCCCTGGCGTCATGCTCTATGCCAATCGAGCAAAGACTTATAACCGGTAAACTGCTGCTTCCTGTGTTGTGCCGACGCCGTATGGCAAAGTTGGAGTGTCCTCTCCAGTGCGCGAAGCCTGGGCAAAGAAGGTATGGAGGATAGGCTGTTACCCATGCAGCAAATCCCCCCTCTCCACGTCGCTGGAATGGTCCAATGGAAAGGCAGAAGCCAATACGGTTGGTTCCAGCGGCGTCGCAGGAGTTGCCAGAACGTGACTGTGTTCAGCCATGAACTGCCTAAGGGACTCCGGCTCCTGATTTTGCCTCGAGGTTGACTCCTGAAGCCTTTTCCAGAACTGGATGTAGCCACAAGGCAGTGGAGGTTTGAGGTCAGAGTTTCCTTCTCTTAGATGAGCTGCCTTCCTAGGCTGACGAGTCCCATCTACCCGGTGGCTGTTTAGTCGCCTCTTACGACAAGTACAGCCAAACTGAGGGCCTATTCTTAGCCCCCAGCCCCCAGGGTACAAGGAGGTTGAAAGGGAGGGTAAAAAGAGTCCAATCTCTCCAGAGTGCATGGAGGCTGCTTAAAACAACAGTAATAGAGGCCCAGCAGAGGTGTATACCGCAAAGAAAGAAGGGTTCCACTAAATCCAGGAGGGTGCCCGCATGGCTAACCAGCCACGTTAGAGAGGCTGTGAAGGGCAAGGAAGCTTCCTTCCGTAAATGGAAGTCTTGTCCTAATGAGGAGAATAAAAAGGAACATAAACTGTGGCAAAAGAAATGTAAGAAGGTGATATGGGAGGCCAAGAAAGACTATGAGGAACGCATGGCCAGCAACATTAAGGGGAATAATAAAAGCTTCTTCAAATATGTTAGAAGCAGGAAACCCGCCAGAGAAGTGGTTGGCCCTCTGGATGGTGAGGGAGGGAAAGGGGAGATAAAAGGAGACTTAGAGATGGCAGAGAAATTAAATGAGTTCTTTGCTTCTGTCTTCACGGCAGGAGACCTCGGGCAGATACCGCTGCCCGAACAGCCCCTCCTGACCGAGGAATTAAGTTAGATAGAGGTTAAAAGAGAAGATGTTTCAGACCTAATCGATCTTTATCAATAAGTCACCGGGCCCTGATGGCATCCACCCAAGAGTTATTAAGGAATTGAAGAATGAAATTGCAGATCTCTTGACTAAGATATGCAACTTGTCCCTCAAAACGGCCACGGTGCCAGAAGATTGGAGGATAGCAAATGTCATGCCTATCTTTAAAAAGGGAAAGAGGGGGGACCCGGAAAACTATAGGCCGGTCAGCCTAACATCTATACCGGGTAAGATGGTGGAATGCCTCATCAAAGATAGGATCTCAAAACACATAGATGAACAGGCCTTGCTGAGGGAGAATCAGCATGGCTTCTGTAAGGGTAAGTCTTGCCTCACGAACCTTATAGAATTCTTTGAAAAGGTCAACAGGCATATGGATGTGGGAGAACCCGTGGACATTATATGTATATCTGGACTTTCATAAGGCGTTCGACACTGACCCTCACCAAAGACTACTGAATAAACTCCACAGTCAGGGAATTAGAGGGCAGGTCCTCTCATGGATTGAGAACTGGTTGAAGGCCAGGAAACAGAGAGTGGGTGTCAATGGGCAATTTTCACAATGGAGAGAAGTGAAAAGCGGTGTGCCCCAAGGATCTGTCCTGGGACCGGTGCTTTTCAACCTCTTCATAAATGACCTGGAGACAGGGTTGAGCAGTGAGGTTGCAAAGTTTGCGGACGACACCAAACTTTTCCGAGTGGTGAAGACCAGAAGTGATTGTGAGGAGTTCCAGAAGGATCTCTCCAGACTGGCAGAATGGGCAACAAAATGGCAGATGCACTTCAATGTCAGTAAGTGTAAAGTCATGCACACTGGGGCAAAAAATCAAAACTTTAGATATAGGCTGATGGGTTCTGAGCTGTCTGTGACAGATCAGGAGAGAGATCTTGGGGTGGTGGTGGACAGGACGATGAAAGTGTCGACCCAATGTGCGGCGGCAGTGAAGAAGGCCAACTATGCTTGGGATCATTAGGAAGGGTATTGAGAACAAAACGGCTAATATTATAATGCCGTTGTACCAATCGATGGTAAGGCCACACCTGGAGTATTGTGTCCAGTTCTGGTCGCCGCATCTCAAAAAAGACATAGTGGAAATGGAAATGGTGCAAAAGAGAGCGACTAAGATGATTACGGGACTGGGGCACCTTCCTTATGAAGAAAGGCTACGGCGTTTGGGCCTCTTCAGCCTAGAAAAGAGACGCCTGAGATATGATTGAGACATACAAAATTATGCAGGGGATGGACAGAGTGGATAGGGAGATGCTCTTTACACTCTCCCATAACACCAGAACCAGGAGACATCCACTAAAATTGAGTGTTGGGAGAATTAGAACAGACAAAAGAAAATATTTCTTTACTCAGCATGTGGTTGGTCTGTGGAACTCTTTGCCACAGGATGTGGTGATGGCGACTAGCCTGGATGCCTTTAAAAGGGGATTGGACAAGTTTCTGGAGGAAAAATCCATTACGGGGTACAAGCCATGATGTGTATGTGCAACCTCCTGATTTTAGAAATGGGTTATGTCAGAATGCCAAATGCCAGGGAGGGCACCAGGATGCAGGTCTCTTGTTATCTGGTGTGCTCCTTGGGGCATTTGGTGGGCCACTGTGAGATACAGGAAGCTGGACTAGATGGGCCTATGGCCTGATCCAGTGGGGCCCATCCAGTGGGGAACATAAACATGTTCTTATGTTTGCACCCCCTCTTGCTATGCCACTGGATGTAAACAAGATCAAACATGGTCTTCTTGAAACTGCAGAGACTTAAGAACCAGCTGAAGCAGGAGTGGATGGAAATCTGCAAGGGTTTGCGTAGAAGACCGTTCCCATCCTGTATCCTCTAGTGCCAAATCTGGGAATCCAGGGTTGTAATCCTATTCACACTTACCTGGGAGTAAGCCCCAATGACTATAATGGGACGTACTTCTGAGTAGACTGCATAGGATTGGGCTCCAGGGTCTTTAACCTGCCAGTTGCTGAGAATAGTGGAAGAAGACTAGAAATTCTCTTCTTTGCTAACTTTGGAATGCTTACTCATCCCCACAGACATTTAGCACTCTTTAAATTAGTCAGACATAGTGGGGAGCTCCTCTTGCTCTCATTAAAATGTAATAAGAAGCACACACAAAGATTAAGCACTTTATATTTGATCAAACATAAAAAGTGTCCAAATGAAAAGTATGATCACTCATTATTGCTCCTGTTTTATGTGCAGTTTCCTGGAGGAATAATAATAATAATAATTAACATTAATACTGCATTCCAAACCCTTCTACCAAAACTGCAATAGATGCATGACAGGGGAGTGGGAGAACATAAAGAGAATCAAGGAAGTAGGGTTATCTTTTTTGGATGCCAGGAGGAGGATGGCAGAGATAGAATGAGAAGATTTTTAATGAAGACCTGATCCTTAAGACTATTTGACCTGAAATGCAAGCAAGCTGTTCGGCAACTTAGGGTTCAATCCTATCCAACTTTCCAGGGCCAATGAGGCATGTGTGGAATCCTGTTGTGGAGGGGCAGTCACAGAGGCTTCCTCAAGACAAAGGAGTGTTTGTTCCCTTACCTTGGGGTTGCCTTGGCATGGGAAAGTTGGATAGGATTTGGCCCATAAACTAATAATTCAGGTTTATACTTGAATGAATGAATGAATGAATGAATGAATGAATGAATCTCTGATGACTGTGAAGAATTATTTGTGGAAGACTGCTGGAATAATGAGTAGAAATGTTAGATAATAATGTGCTCTTCCCTTTCATCATTGCACTACTGCATTTTATAGAAAGAAGGAATTGGACCAGGAAAGTCTATATGGGAATGAAACAATGAGACACATGACACCATTCTCATTGTTTGTCCCCTGCTGTACTACTTTGCATGGTCCACATATTGAAAGTACCACTGGAGTAACTGGCAATGACGTCGTCGCCAGTTACTTCTGGGTCGGGAGGCCAGTCACAATGCGACTAACACTGGTAAGAGACTCAGGGTTGACGGGAGGGCCTTCTTTTAGCACACGGAAAGTGCGTGCTAGAGTTCTGCCCACTAAGCCGAGCCTCCTACCGTCACAGTGCGGATCACGCTGCCAGGAAACAGGTGGCTGGTGGTCCTGTATGAACCGCCGGACACCATGTATTGGAATCATGGAAGATCAGGCAAGGAGATAGAATGTGGTGTCTGCAGTGCCCCCCCTTTAAGAGTTAAGGCCTGGCTTTCAGTAAAGGGTGTGCTGCACAGCTGCAGCCACTAGAGGCAATGAGGTCCCTAGGGATATAAGGAGCACCTGAGGCAGGAAGGGTTTGTGGGTTGTAGAAGGAGTGCAGGTTGGAGGAGAGAAGAGGTGACTGGCTGGCCGACTCTGGACTTCGGCTTGGCAACTCTGACTAATTTGACTGACTTACCTGGAATCTGACCTTGGACTGTGACTTGGCTTATTGACTCTGGACTTTGGCCTGGATACTCTGACTGAGTCTGTGGCTAAGGGAGCTACTGGACTGTTGACTTACGGCTCTGCCTTGTGGACTGACCTTCTGGCTAATTGATTATCTGGCTCACTGACTAAGGGACTACTCGAACAGGCTGCGGAGAGCCGGGGAGCTGAGGTGTGCTGCTATACCTGGAAGAACTGCTGCCTTAGAAACTGGGTCCCTGCAGTTTAAACAGGCAAGCTACCCTGCTGGTGGAGTCTAGCAGTACTGCAGTAGAGAACTGGGGCCATTGTTGGGGAATGAAAGGGGAGCTAATTAGCTTGGAGTGGGCATAAGTTCCCTAAGTGAGGCTTGGATTGGGAATCTGGCAGAACACACCATCTCATGTATCACTAGTGGTATGTGCACCACTGGTTGAGAAGCACTGGTCTAGTTGGAGAAGAACACAAGAACATAAGAAGAGCCCTGCTGGATCAGGCCAAGGGCCCATCTAGTCTAGCTTTCTGTATCTCACAGTGGCCCACCAAATGCCCCAGGGAGCACACCAGACAACAGACACAATCTGCATCCCGGTGCCCTCCCCTGCATCTGGCAATCAGAGGCAGCCTGCCTCTAAAACCAAGAGCTTGCACATACCTACTATGATTTGTCATCAAGACTTACCTACTATGACTTGTAACCCGTAATGAACTTCTCCTCCAGAAATTTGTCCAATCCCCTCTTAAAGGCATCCAAGCAAGATGCCATCGCTACATCATGTGGCAAGGAGTTCCACAAACTAATTACACGCTGCGTAAAGAAATATTTTCTTCTGCCTGTCCTAACTCTCCCAACACTCAACTTTTGTGGCTGTCCCCTGGTTCTGGTGTTGGGTAAGAAAACATTTTCCAAATAACAAACAACTGTGGTTGGAGTTCTAGGGAAATGTAATTTCCTAGCTGCTGGAAAGAAACCTTCAGGAAAGCTATCAGGAAGAAGGCTAGGTCAGAGCCCTTCCCCATGGTATTCTGGTTTTGTATGGAGGGGAATTTGAGTGCTTGGAGATGTGTTCAGCCAGGTGAACCTTCACCTGTGGGCTGAACTGGTACAGTTAAGGCACAGGTTTACCATATCAGGGAGAACTACAAGGCCTCGGTGAAAAAAAGCAATTTGCAGGTAGCAGGCTGTAAGCTCCCTACGGCCGCAATCCGTGTCATTTCATGGGATACTAACCAAAAGATGTGACTTTGAGTAGCTATTAATTTGCCCAATTATGGCTGAAAGATGTTGGACCTTTCAAAGCGCAAGACTCAGCTTGTTCATCAAAAAGTGCCAATTTGTCGTCATCCCCCCCCCCCATGACATTACAACTTGTGCCCAGTAGAGATCCCTGGTCTTATTAGGGAGATTGTTACAGTTGTAAAAAATTTGCATTTCTGTGTTCTGCAGTACCTTGTCTATAAGCAGATCTGTGGGTAAAAGGGAGCGAGAGAGAGAATGTGCAAGAATGTAATCTTCAAGCATTTCTCCAGTGAGGTAAACAAACACGGCATTTAATCTTAATAAAACGAGAAGTTTAATAATCAGCTCTATTTTCGGCGGCTGAGACAGACCAGATGTAAACTGCCCATTAACATTAGTTCTACATGACAAACCGCCTACCTACGACAATAGTTCATTTCAAACCGAATCTTTCAGGCCGACAGAGCCTCTGGAATGGCGGCGAGTTAAATCATATGGTTTGGGATTTAAATAATCACAAATTAAAGGCAAAATTAGCTGGAGAGAAGGGGGGGGAGAGACGTTTTCGAGTGAAATGAGACAGGCAAAGCAGCTCTCCCTCTCTCATCCGCTCCAGAAGAGAGTGATGCAAAATGGCTTTGAAATGAGGAAAGCAGACGGTAGAGCTGAAACAAATCAAGGGGGGAAAATCAAACAGATTCACATCCTAAAGCATTCAAATGTTGCATTAATAGGACAATGAATAAGAACATAAGAACAGCCTCACTGGATCAGGCCATAGGCCCATCTAGTCCAGCTTCCTGTACCTCAGTGTGGCCCACCAAATGCCCCAGGGAGCACTCCAGATAACAGGAGACCTGCATCCTGGTGCCCTCCCTTGCATCTGACATAGCCCATTTCTAAAATCAGGAGGTTGCACATACACATCATGGCTCATAACCCGTAATGGATTTTTCCTCCAGAAATTTGTCCAATCCCCTTTGAAAGGCATCTAGGACAGATGCCGTCACCACATCCTGTGGCAAGGAGTTCCACAGATCAACCACAGAATGAGGGCCAAGGCAGACCTGAAAACCATCTCCTGCATTTATTTATTTTTAATGGCAGAAAGGGAGGAGGGTCCCCAAGTTAGACTGGGATGATAATACTGGGGATGGGGTCAATTAACTCCCATTCGCTACTCTTCCAGCTGATCATGGGGACACTCTGGACAACCACCTACCCACCCATAGCTGTGATTGGGTCCCCAGGGCAAAACACGCAGACATCTGCATATTTGGTTTGGGGAGGATACAAAATGGTTTTAGGGTGAGTGATTTCCTGCTGAGAAAATGCATCCCAGGGGGAAGGCTTACTGGAGGAGGAGTTTATGAGAGCGGAAGAAACTTCTGCTGTTGAAAAATGGCTGCTGATGGTGTGTGCAGTGCTCCATCAGTAGCCTTTCTGCGAGTTCTGCTACAAGAGGCAATAGCGCTTCAGCTTCACTACCAGACCCCACTGCACCTGTCAGACCCAGCAAGCAGTGGGGGCAGGGGGTGGGAGGACTGGGGGTGTAATTGGGCAGTGGGGAGGAATTGAGGGGCAAGGAGGTGGCGGATCCAGCAGCCATGGTGCACGCCTGATGCTACCCCTTCCATTTTGAATCTCCCTACTCCTTTTCTCCTTGGATATATGCCACCAAAAAGATGTATGTGTATGTATGAGGAGACTCATAGGAGGACTCAGGGCATACATGAGGGTAAGTTTAAATGTTTTCTACTTACCTCTTATTTGCTCTCCCCACAGTGTGAGAACGCAGTGTGAGAACTTATTTGCTGAACGCAGTGTGTGCCTTTTTGACATGGCAGCATCAGCGCTGCTGGTAGGGGATAAGGTTAGGGCCTAGACCACCCACTCTTAACCCAGTGCTATGGCACCCTAAATAGTTTGGGCCCCTTTTGGCAGCTATCCACATTAAACCTGACCAAAAAAAAAAAAAAAGCAACACAAAATGAGATTCTCCTAATCCGCATCAATCTCATTTGGCCCTCAAAGATCTAACACTCCAAGTTTGTGATGCAGCTGTAGTATCAGTGTAGAAGCTGGAAGGGGGGAAGTCATCAAGTGGCTCTGGGGACCAAGAAGAACGGTCAAGCAGTAGGGCCCAAGGGGTGATAGCAAGATGGAAACACTGTAGTCCTAAGGACCATACCTTGCAAAAAGGTGTCCTGGTCAGGTCAGGAGACGGTTGCCACCCATCCAGGTTGACACACACCCAGCTGTCAAGCTGAAGCAAGAATCCATGACAGCGCTGGGCCAAGCCTGGTGGTCAGACCACATCAGAATGATGCTGACTCCTACCCAAGCAATGGCCCACCCTGAGCAGGATTTTTCAAAATGGGTTTCCCTGATAAGGAGAATCAGTGGCCATTTTGGATAAGTGAAGCCCAGCCCTGAGAAACCTTTAGAGAGATGCCCCTTACTACAGTCCTTATGGCTCCACACATGGGACAGCTGTGCACAGCCACACAGAACGACAGACCTTGGGAGAGCCTGATATGCCTCTTCTCTGTGATTTTAGCGGGGAAAAACGGCACACATTGAACAAGTGAAGCTGCCCCCAGGAAGGGAGGACTTTTGTGTGGCCTGTCATGCCTTCTCAACAATGATGAAAACATTAAGAACATAAGAACAGCCCCACTGGATCAGGCCATAGGCCCATCTAGTCCAGCTTCCTGTATCTCACAGCGGCCCACCAAATGCCCCAGGGAGCACACCAGATAACAAGAGACCTCATCCTGGTGCCCTCCCCTACATCTGGCATTGCCTACATCTGGCATTGCCTGAGTTCAAGGGGGAAGTCATCTCCCCTGAGTTGCACTTGCCCTGCCACATCTCACATGCATGTGAGAGGGCTGCTGTCATCACATGGTGGTGTACCACTCAGCCCTCTGCTAGACTCCAGTCAATCTCTATTGGGCCTTAATGTCCCATCTTTCCAACCCCTATTTCTATTTTCCCTGCATCTGCAGACTGCCCTATACCCCATCACAAGCAATTGAAAATATAGAAATGCAGATTTCTCAGGTGGTAAAGGTGCAGAAGAGAGCAAACATAATGATTACTGGGCTGGGGCACCTTCCTTATGAGAAAAGGCTACAGCGTTTTGGCCTCTCCAGCCTAGAAAATAGGCACCTGAGGGGGGACATGATTGAGACATACAAAATCATGCATGGGATGGACACAGTGGATAGAGAGATGTTCTTTTCCCTCTTACACAACACCAGAACCAGGGGACATCCACTAAAGTTGAGTGTTGGGAGGGTTAGGACAGACAAAAGAAAATATTTATTTACTCAGCATGTGGTTGGTATGTGGAACTCCTTGCCACAGGATGAGGTGATGGCATCTGGCCTACATGCCTTTTAAAGGGGATTGGACAAATTTCTGGAGGAAAAGTCCATCACAGGTTACAAGCCATGATGGGTATGCACTACCTCCTGGTTTTAGAAGTAAGCTACCTCTGAATGCCAGATGCAAGGGAGGGCACCAGGATGCAAGTTGCCTTGTGTGCTCCCTGAGGCATTTGCTGGGCTACTGTGAGATACAGGAAGCTGGACTAGATGGGCCAATGGCCTGATCCAGTCAGGCTCTTCTTATGTTCTCAGATTTCTGAGAACATAAGAGGTTCTCTTATTTCTGGAGGAAAAGTTCATTACGGGTTACGAGTCTTAGTAGGTATGTGCAAGATCTTGGTTTTATTAGCAGGCTGCCTCTGATTGCCAGATGCAGGGGAGGCACCGGGATGCAGGTTGTGTCTGTTGTCTTGTGTGCTCCCTGGGGCATTTGGCGGGCTACTGTGAGATACAGGAAGCTGGACTAGATGGGCCTTTGGCCTGATCCAGCAGGGCTCTTCTTATGTTCTTAAGTTGTATAGACGTTGTTTACCTACAGCATTCTGGTTTACATTCTCTATAAACTTTGTGGGTTTTGGGGCCATTTCTTCCCCACCTCCCCTCAATCACTGTTTCCTTCAAAAGCACAAAATTTAGGTGACTCAACACATATTTTTGGAGGTTTTCAGAATAACAGCTTTGGAGAAAGAAAGCTGAAAGAAAAAGGAAATCAAACTATTCAGCAAATGCTTCTCGCTAAGCTCTTGTCCACCAACCGCAGCCTGCTGCTGCACAAAGGTGCGGAGTCTTAAAAGGAATCGCAAACAGCACCATTTCCGAAAGCACATTACAAGGTTTAGCATCCCAAAGATAGCACTGAAATGCATTGCACGATAAGCAGTTTTTGCTAAAGGCATTCCTAATCTGGGCATTACTGCCTACTTCGCCTCGGGACAGACAGATATTTTTCCGCGTAGCAGTGAAGTCTTTTACAGAAGAACCGCCTGACTGTGTCAGATCCATAGGAATTTGCCGTGTCAGTTGAACAGAACCTCTGTGTTCAGAGGCTGTAAACCCCTGGACATCAGGTGCTGGGGACAAACAACAGAGGAAGTGGTGTTGCCTTCACATCCTGTTTCTGGGCTTCCAAGGAACACTTGCTTGGCCACAAACAGGTTGAGATGCAGCCCAATACGGAGCTTGCAGGTGGCACCAAAATGGTCACCGCTGGGCCAAGGAAGCCACCAAAGATCTCCTCGGAGGAAGGGAACGTTTGTCCCCTTACACCAAGTAAAGCCCCAGCCCCTGCAATGGGGCAACTCAAGTCTGCACCAGCTAAATCACTAGCTTCTGAGTCCAACACGGAGCTTCTGAGTCCAACATGGAGTACAGAACCCAGTGGAGGAGGCCTCCACCAGTCCCACCCTCTTTGGGGCCAGACCCTCTCCCCATCCTGCCCTCCTTCCCCTCCCCAGAATACCTCCACCTGGCTCCTGCCACCCTCCCCATGCCTCCATGCTGCCTGGCGCTTACTTGGTTGTCCTGTCAGCGGCAGTGGCTGGGTCTGCAGCACTGGGAGGGTGGCACAGACCTCCCTGTGGATTCTGTTTACTCACAGAGTGTTGTAAACATGCATTATGGCATGTTTGTGACGCACAAAGCCGGCGGTATGAGGATGGGCCCTTATAAAGGTTCATCCACTCCTGAATCTGATCTTAAAGTATGGAAGGTATACAAAACACTTCCTGAGGAATGTACAAAACGAATAGAAATTATGGGAAGTATCATTCTATATCACTGGTTCCCAACCTGTGATCTGTGGACCACAGGTGGTCCATGAGAGCCTGAGAAGTGGTCTGTGAGGTCTCAGGAAAAAAAAAAAAAAACTTCCAATGTCTCGCCAAGCATGCAATCAGTGGCGAAACTAGGATCTGCGTCACCCGGTGCAGGAGGCTTGCGCATCACCCCATGCAGTGGGCGGGGCAACGCCCCAGGTTGGTGGGTGTGGTGATGTACCGTCACCCCGCCTCCCACTGGTTTTTTGGCTGTACCTTTTGTTAGAACACAGATATTTCAATGTGGTTTGTTTCATTGCATTCTGCATGAAATTATGCATTGATTGATATATAACATGATGGGATTATTCCTCCAAATTCTGATTTTAGTGATTTTGAAAACTTGTAGAGTCTCACACGCACACACCCCATGTCAACTTACTAACACCTTATTGCAGCAGTTCTCAAACTTTAGCACTGGGACCCACTTTTTAGAATGACAATCTGTCCAGGACCTATTGGAAGTGATGTCATGGGCAGAAGTGACATCATCAAGCCAATTAAAATAATTATAAATAAGTAAATTAAAATAAAAGAAATAATTAAATAAGGGGGAGCCAGTCCTGTTCCACCGAGTGAATCTACTCTGAAGTAAGTCCTATTGTGGACAATGGGGCTTACTCTCAGGAAAGTGTGGGTAGGATTGCAGCCTGTGAGCCCAAGCCTATGCATGTCTATGCAGCTCCATCAGATCGGGACAATTCTGGTGTCCTCACATTCCCCTTTGCCTGGCCTGACTACCAGCCAAGGCTCATCTGCCTACTCACGAGTTAACGTGACCATGAGGCTGCTTTGCTTTCCATACAGCTCAATAGGGCAGCTGGGAGACAGGGACCTCCTTCTCAGGTGTTTTTGGGGGCTGCATTCATTGGATCAGGACCATTCTGATGTTGTTGGAGTCCTCTCAGCCTGCCCTTTCTGACGGACTATGGCAAGTGCACCTACTTGCGAGTAAAGGCTCACTTTCACTTTCCATAGGGATCCAGGCATTTTTTCTTTCTGGTTTTTTGGCCATAACTTTTGAAGGAAAGGAGTTATTTCAATTCTGTTTTCTGCATCGCACTCCACCAGACATTCCACATCCAACGGTATATGGCATGACACAGTAGCTCCTCAAGCCGCGATGTTAGCGCATAACCCCCCAGGGCACGTCACCCCCAGAGCATCACCTGGTGTGGCCCACACCCCCTGTACCCTCTAGCGATGCCACTGCATGCAGTCCCTCATGGACCACCAAAGTGGGAGGAGAATGGCCTGCCCACAGCCAGAGTGTCAGCTGTTCTCTCTGATAATCCGAGGGGGAGCACTTGGGAGATGGATCATAAAGGTTGGGAACCACTGTTCCATATGAATGATGGATAGTGTGGTTTGCTAGAAGCTTGACAGTGTCCCTCACAAGGAATTTGATTCCCTGTGTTCAGTGATGATGACCACTGTGTACTTAGAGGCATCAATCATCTGTTATTTTGGCCGTCCAAAGTGGTGGCATTTAGAATGAAGGAGCAACCTCTCTGTTCAGCTAACTGCCTAACTTCAAAGGAGTTCACCAGGTCTCTTTGACCCAATAAGACCTTGAGTTGACCCAAAGGGCTTGAGTTCTGCCCTTGCACACAATCAAAACATGACGGAGCTCTCTACTCCTGCTGAAGTGTAGGCTGAGCTCATTTATTCTGCAACAGCTTGTCCTGGATCCTGATTTTAACAGCAAAGGATGTGCTTGCATCATAACCCTTCAGCTCACACCAGGGTCCTATTATTCATCTCCACAAACTAGCAGATTGCGACGTGCACAACGGAATTGCCTCCCCTTCCCGGCCCCATGAGAAGTTCTGCCGGCTCTTTGAGATTCCTTTTGATGTTCATCTGATTTTTCATCAAAGTGGGACCCTCTGAATTTGACGTGGATTTTGTCGTAGGTGAAATTCAGTGGCAATTCTCCCCAAGAGGAAGCACAGGCCATATATCTACGGACTTGTACGTGTCAAAAAAGCCTCACTGTAATACAAACGTGTTTGGATAAAAACACGCATGGCGCATATACGGCACATTAGATATGATGGAGACGCAGGTGAGGCCGAGGCTGCCTCCGAACTCATTCACTTCACACCACGCTGCATTTTTCATCTCCTAAACTTATTCGGGGCTCCATCTCCAGAGGCTGAGTGAGCATCCATCTCTCTCTCCCCTCGCACATATATCCAAACAAAGCCAAGCTGTGAGGTTTGGGAATAAAGGGATGGGGCTTGCATTACTGGCTTTGCATTAGGTTTGTTTATAAAAGACAAGGCATATTAATCTTCAGACGTCAACAGCGGGAAAAGGGCGCAGCAGTGCAGGAAATGTATTCATTACTGAAAGCCGGGTGTTGAGTGGACTACGTGGCGGGGCTGGATTGATGCACTGTTGGCTGCCTGCCTCGCTCCCAGACGTTCGACCTTCCCATCAAGGAAGTTCAGTGAGACTTTCTTCTCCCCCCCCCTTTTGTCAGTTCAGCACAGCCCTAATATTAACCCCAAACATTTTGCAGCTGCTTTATACGAACATAAGAAGAGCCCCACTGGATCAGGCCAAAGGCCCATCTAGTCTAGCTTCCTGTATCTCAGTGGCTCACTAGATGCCTCAGGAGGAACACAAGAGACCTGCATCCTGGTGCCCCCCTCTTGCATCTGGTAATCTTATCTGAAGCACAGTCCCTTTCTGTTTCATCCTGCTCATCTTGGCATTGGCCAGTTGGAATAAAATAGCTGTACATCTCTTGTTGACACTTGGCCAACAGACTGAGGCTAAGAGGCAAAGAAGGAAGGCCCATAGCCAGGGAGACAGACCAGGGACAGACTGCACTTGCTCCCAGTGTGGAAGGGATTGTCACTCCCGAATCGGCCTTTTCAGCCACACTAGACGCTCTGCCAGAACCACCATTCAGAGCGCGATACCAGAGTCTTTCGAGACCAAAGGTTGCCAACAACAACATCTCTTGTAGGCTGACCTGTGCCCAAAGGATGCAACTCCTTGCCATGGGAGAGAAGCATTGCAAGGAGGGTCCCCTGGCTGGTGGCAAGGATCCACTCAACTGATGGCAAAGATCCACCCAGCTTTAGGGAGTCTAGGGCCTCAGAGTTGCACCACTTTTCACCCTCCGCAGCCTCATGGGAGCTGTCCCTCTTCCTTAGGTGGGGCATATAGGGCTGATCTGCTAGCCAACACCATGGCCTTCAATTGCTACCCACCAGCTGCCTCATCAATGGCCACTTGACTCCTTTCGTAACCCTGGTCATCCCTTGCACCTTCCTGCTCCCTTGATCCCAGGTGTTGCCTCTGATGGTTCTCATGCACCTTCTTCTTTCCCCCCCTTTGTCTTGCCTTCCCAGATGGAAGCCTCAGAAGCCCTGGTAGGGTGGCTGAAAGACATGAGCAGGCAGAGAGGAGCTTCTCTGCTTGACTACTTTGCATAGGATTGGATTCTGGCTTCACTGCCATGTTGTGGCCTGTTTCTGGGTCTGCCTGTAGCCCTCAGTTCAGGTTACAGGAAACCATTTCTAGCCACAGTCCTTCTGCCATGCCCTGGAGTGCCTAACCCTTTCCCTTTCTCTCTACTAATTCTTTTGACCATTTCCCATCTTTTTCTCCTTCCAAATCTCCTTTACCCCGGATTCTGCTGGGAGCCCTCCTAATCTATGTCCCTCCACTTGCCATATTTACCCACCTCTTCACTCTGCCCCTTTTCATTCTAAGGAGCTCCTCTTTCCTTTTTTCTCTCCTCCTAACCAGCTTCCTTAGCACTCCATGGTAGGCAACCTTCAGTCTCAAAAGACTACAGTATAAGCCTACAGCACCTAGTATTCCCAGGCGGTCTCCCATCCAAGAATTAACCAGGCCTGACCCTGCTTAGCTTCCGAGATCAGACGAGATCGGGCACGTGCAGGGTAACAGTTGCTAGCACTCCATATTGTGAGCTCAATTGTGTTAGAATCCCCTTGTGTAGTGGAAGAACAATAGTGATCATTCAGAGAGCCCCCCTTCAACCCCCCTGTGTGGTTTCCTGAACCCTCCAGTAAAAGTTTCAGTGCACACTTAACTTGGACTCAGTCATTTTTTCCTGACTGAATTACACAGACATGCCACTACCTTTGACTCACTGAATTCCCCCTGACGTACACGTCGCATGTGTTTTTTAAAAAAGCACTACTGCGAAGGCCGTGAAACCTCTTGAGTCTTTGGACCAAATCCAGAGATCTGGCAACCCTACTGATAGGCACTACGGCAGTTAATTTTGCTTAGTAGGCCACAGGTGACTCTAGGAGTGACCAACCTAAAAAGTTCCTGGAATCTTCTCTACTAAGTTCCTTGAAAATGTGTACAGCAACTGTTGCCCACAGAAAGTGGGAATTAGCAGAAATGCAAGGAAATGAGAAATGCCGATGGAAAAACAAACATAATCATCTCCAGCTGCAGCTCAATTAGACAACCGTTCAGTGACTCGAGCAATTCAGCCACTTCCTTGCCGTCTCCTCTTCTGACGCCATGCGATCCATTCTCTTCAACACTCTTCAGAATGCAATTTAAGAATATTTGGACTGAATGAGCCAACTAGAGATTTGGAGCAGTTGTGCCCATCAAGGCCATCAGAAAGAAGCAGGTGGGCATCAAGATGTTGGGACAGAACTGGGGAAACTAAGTCCTTCCTCCATCTGGACAACGGGACTGCTTCGTAGGTGAAGAAAGAGAACAGAGACTGCACTATTTCCTCACCTGCCAGTCCCTCTGGGTCTGTACAGAGAAGGGAGGGAGGGAAACTACATAGGGTTTCATGGATATTTGGGCTTTCAGGGTGCATCTGCAAGGGGGTTTTCCCACTTCCAAAATCAGTTCACACAAGCATGGCTGCACCTCTGCATCCCCCGATGAGCATCACGGCAAGGGGGAAGATCAGCTTGACCCTCACATTGGCTAGAGCACAGGTGCCCAAACCCCGGCCCTGGGGCCACTTGCGGCCCTTGAGGCCTCTCAACACGGCCCTCAGGGAGCCCCCAGTCTCCAATGAGCCTCTGGCCCTCTGGAGATTTGTTGGAGCCCACACTGGCCCGATGCAACTGCTCTTAGTGTGAGGGCAACTGTTCGACCTCTTGCATGAGCTGTGGGATGAGGGCTTCCTCCTCTGCTTACTGTTTCACATCTGTGATGCAGTAGCAGCAGCAAAGGAAAGGCCAGCCTTGCTTTGTGCAAGGCCTTTTATAGGCCTTGAGCTATTTCAAGACCTTCATTTATTCATATAAGTTCATCTTTAATATAGCCATTTATGTAAACTTATGTAAATTTATTCAAATTTTAAATGTAAAAATTCTTTTTTCCCCCCGACACAGTGTCAGACGGATGATGTGGCCCTCCTGCCAAAAACTTTGGACACCCCTGGGCTAGAGGATGGAGCAGCTGCAGGGAGCTCATCTCCTTCCCTGCCTTTCAAAAGACTCTGTCCCCATTTCCTGTTGCTTGGGGATTGCTGAAGCAGGATCCTGCCACCTCTGCCATCAGCCGCATGATGAAAGGGGCTCCGGAACAGTTTTCAGTTTTGAATGTAAACACCACAGGGGTCATGTTAATAAAAAGATGTGGCATAAATCTATACACAAACCTTTTGTGAGTGGCTATGAGTGTTTCCCTTGAGGGAGGAGAGAGATCTGAACTTTTATGTCCATCACTTGATGCTTGCAATGGGGGTCTGTAGGCAAGTCTGCACACCTGTTTTTCATACAACATACATTCATTTACATAATTCACTACCATGATGGCCACTGGCTTGCTTGGCTTTTAAAGGAGCTCACATCAATTCACAAAGGACGATCTGTATTTCAGGAGGCATAAGGGCGAGAACCAGGTGATCTCAGCTCCATGGGCAGCTACCCAAAATGGTGAGCTACAAGAATGACAGCCTGGAGAATCTTCCAAGACGGTGATGTCTGTCCACAAAAAAATATCCGCAAGAGAAACATCAAATGTCCAGGTTCAGGGAAAGCTTGTTTCACAGTATCCATTCTTCAGGGGTAAGTGGAGGTTCCCGCCTTCATAAGCTGTGTGTGGTTTTTCTGGTTGGCCACTGATGAAAATAGGATATGGCGTTAGATGAATCCTCTGTCTGAGATAGCATGGTGTTTGTGTAATTATGTGTTCTTTTAAGGGAGCCATCCCAAATTAAATGAGGGCTAAAGGAACATTTAAGGGGACATGGTGCCTCAGTGGGTTAAACTGCTGAGTCGACAAGCCTGTTGGCAGTTCAAATCTGCGTGGCGGGGTGAGCTCCCGTAGCTTGCCAAGGGCTCCTGCCAACCCAGCAGTTCAAAAACATGTAAAAATATGAGTAGATAAATAGGCACCATCTTGGTGGGAAGGTAACGGCATTCTGTGTACTTAGGTGTTTAGTCACGCCGGCCACATGACCATGGAAAGTGTATATGGACAACGCTGGCTATTCGGCTTAGAAATGGAGATGAGCATGGCCCCTAGAGTTGGAAACGACTAGACTTAACACTGGGGGGAATCTTTACCTAAAGGAACATTTGCCCTGGATGAGGGCAAGACTTGCCAGTTGTTCAGAGTTCCTTCTGAAAGCTGCAATGGATGCAGCCACCCTGATGCAAGCCCATAGAGTCGATGCCACCCCGATGCAAGCCCATGTCCCCATCAAGGTGCAAAGTATGTTTCTGATGATTTTCAGAATGGGCTACAAGACCCTTCTGTTCCAATGGATCTTGGGGAATCAAGGTCAGTTTTGCTGGATATGTTTCACTTGCTGGTATTTTGGGATGCTTATGCTCAATTTAATTTTGTTTTTTATTAATGGAGTATGTTGTGCCTTTAATTATAGTTGTAAACCACCTTCAGCATAGGATGAGACTGAAGATAAAAATTTTAAATCTCTCCATCAATAAACCTATGTGCAATCACTGCAACCAGCAGCATTTTGATCATAAGGGTTGCTATTGAATATTTCATTCACTGAAGTCTCTCTTAACAATTGGTCTTCAGGCTCATCCCCTGGCAAGCATTAGCTTCATGCTGATCCAAATGACTTCATCATGACTAAACTCAAATTGGAAAAGGAGAAAAAGAAAAGACAGGTCATTTCTTACTCTCTTGTATCTGCCATGGACTGAATAGATGTCAAGAGGGTACATCATTGAGAGTAAATACACAGCCTCCCAATGAAAGGCAGAGACACTTATGGAACAGACTTCCTTATCCACACAGTTGAAGAGCTAAAAGATGAACCAAAGCTTCATACAACTCTGCCCTACAGTCCAATTTCAGGAGCTTTAGAGACAGGGCTGGCCTTAGGAGCTGCAGGGCTCAACTGGAAATATTTTTTGCGGCACCCAGGGTCACAGCCAAGGTCTGTAGAATCTTAGAGTGCAAACCAGAAAGTGTCCTGGGCTGGCACAAGTCCCTTGTGCCGGCCAATGACTGTCACAAAAGCCCCATAAAGTACCTTTGCGATGACTTAAGATGAGGGAAGCTGATGCATGGATCATTGGGCCGGCACAATGTTAAGCTTGTACCTACCGAGCTAGGCTGGTAAAGGGGTGGGTGGGGGACGTGGGGAGGGCAGGAGGGAGGTGTGCTGCTTTTGACACAGAAGACCTTAGTCAAGAAGAAAAAATCAGACAAACTGATGTTGAGCTCAAAATACACTCCTACTTTTCTTGAGGCTCTCCACGAGGGTTGCTCGTCAGAGGCAGATCACATCTCCCCTTCTCTTCTCATCACCCCATACACAATATTCTGCAGGTGCCAGTAGCAAAACCTTTTAGAACGCTTCCCTTTCAGCTTGCCTCCATGCTGCTCCATGTGTTCCTGGAACGTAACTCGTTGACGTCCCTTTAATTTGAATGATATAATTAGATTCATTTTACACCAATGTTTTTGGTGTCCATACTTCAGGAATGGATTTGTGCTGCAAACTGAGAGCCACCAATAGTAGAAATGCTTTTAAATAAAGCAAGATAACAATAAAAATATATATTTAGATATTGTCATTAAGTGAAAATTTTATCGTAAACTGCCTCAAGCAGTTTTATTACTTGTTAAACCTCTTTGTGTGCATTTTGCATAACTTTTTTCTTCTCAACATAAAATGACAAATGCTTGGAATAAACTTGATAAGCTTAGAAGTAACTCTGCACATGCTCAGAGGTGGTGCCTTGCAGGCCCAACAATCTGGACATTGCAAGAGACTTCTACAGAAAGTGGATGAGAGAGAGAGAGAGAGAGAGAGAGAGAGAGAGAGAGAGAGAGAGAGAAACTAGTGTAAGGATGGACTTGGGGTGGGGGGACTCTCCCGGATGTGAAAATCAATTTTTTTCTTAGACTTCCTTGGCTTTTCATTTAGAAACCAATAAAATTCTATTTGTCCCTTGTTCATTTTCTACATAAAATGCCACCAAGCTAGTAGCTTTCGGCAACTGCGCAAAACGTAATAGGTTAGGACTGCTGCTTTAAAATATGTTAGGGATTTTTAATGAAACCAATTTATATCAGTTTGTGCCAGTGAAAGGGCTGAAGCAATTTAATTTAGTTCTATTTTCCACACATTTGCGGCCAACGCAAGGATTCACTTCTTTCTAATTTGGCTGCACCTCCATACACCGGCCTAAGCTATTTCCACCTGATTTGGCGGGTGACCTCTATTAAACAGCCAGGTGTTTGGCTCCATTAAATGGATAATCTCTTGATACCCACATACAGATGCTGCCAATACTGCCTGATGTGTACATTTTTAAAGCTGAGTTCTTGCTGCCTTTTTAAAATCTTTCTTTCCAAAATGGCATGTAAGTTCCCATCAACATCCCAACACTTGCGGTCAAAGAGGAGAAAACACAAAAAAGTTTGCACATCTCCTACTCTTAGCTGGGAAATGATTTTGCAATTCCTTGTATACCTTCATCATTCACCTGACCGAGGTGTGTCATATGTATGGGACTTGAAAACAGATTCTACCATCAGCATCACTCCAGAAAGATTTGAATGGAGAGAGTATAAATCCTTCCTTCCTTCCTTAAGAATGCTGGATTAGATGGATCTTTGTGATCTGATCCAGAAATCAAATTTTCATCTTCATTCTTGGTACCACTGATTTAGTGCAAACTTTTTGCAACTCTGGCAAGCACACACACAAATTCAACAACATTTAAGTTCCCTAAGCTGTCCTTGAGTATGACTATCGGGGTAGCATTCAGTGGAATGAAAATACAATATAATACAACGCAGCTGAAACTAAGCTACAGTAAAACAGAGTGGAACATAAAAAGGTGCAACGGCAAATAACTGTTCGGCAGAGCAGTGAGACAATTTTAAAACCACCTTTTGGAAGGCTCAAGCAGAAGAGCCCTGCTGGATCTGAAGAGCTCTGCTGAATCTGACCAAAGGGTTTGTATCCTGCAAATTTTATATGGGAATAAAAAAAATCACAAGGTTCCCTTTTGTCTATTTCAGAGCAGTGTCTCATACAGTTTTAAACATAAGCCTTTTTCTGTTTATCCAGAGTCCTCCTTGGCTGCTTGCCAGCTCAAAGATTCCTGGAAAAGTCACCACTGACCTCCAAGGGGTGCTGGTACTTTCTGAGTATGTGGGTACTTACTAGACTCCCTCTTCTCCCATCCTCAAAGCCTCAGAGTTGAAGGGGTGATAGCTTTAAAAGATCATGAAGCAAAATTCCATAACAACTGTGAGCTGTGGAATCCTCATGAAAACCCATGAAAAATTAAGGGAGCAGTTAACTGGAAAGGTTTGGGAGCCAGTGCACTACACTAATTTGCAAAACTTGCTGTGCTCACAATAGATGGTGGACTCCAGTCTGGATTCAACAAAACAACCTGGATCCTCGGCAGAGTGATTGGGTTCCTTGCAGTCTTCCACAAGTTTTGGGTGAGAAAAATGAGCATACTCTATCTGTAATGGAGCTTACTAACTAGGTAGAGAAGGGGTGGTCAGCCTTTCAACTTTAGGGCTCTTGGACCTTTAACAATTGCGTAGAAGAGGGAATTTTAGCAGGTGCAGCCTGTCAGCTCAGAGGTTGGCCACCCCTAAGTTGAAAGGTTAAAAGTTTAGCCACCCCTGTGATAGAGAGAAGTGGACCTCTAATGCTTAGATCCTACGCAAGTATAGAGATTTACTCCAAGGGGCTTACATCAGTAGTTCTTTATCTTTTTTATTGGGTTATGTGTGTGCCATAAATTAGATTATTGTTAACTTCCTCCTAACACCATAGCTCATGTTAATTAACCAAGTGCAATTAATTAAAATGACACATTCATCTCGGCTAGACAAATACATTTTGGAATGCAGAACCTCGGTGTCACCAATAACAAATGAAGTTATTCATTCCAATTTGCTTCTCAGAATTTACGCTCTACTTAGTTTCATGTTCTTCAAAACCCAGGACAAGGAGAAAAAATCAATGACGTTGCTGGAAGATTTTCATTCGCGGCCAGTTTCGATTTGGGCGCTCTGTAAGTTCTGCGTCGCAATCCCTTACAGCCATAAGGAACACAAAAAAGAACCCAACCAGGTCAGGCCAAGCATTTGCCAAGGTCAGCTATTCAGTTCCCAACACTGACCAGGCAGCAACTGGTATCAGTAACATAGCTAGAGGGGGGCAAAAAGGTAAGTACTTCCGGCGCCACAATGCACCATGTAAGTTGCCCCGCCTACTCACCATCCAGGCAGCAACAGCAAACTGAATCATACAAATTCATGTCTACTTGGCTTGGAATTTTTAATACTTGCTAGGCTGTCATGCTGGGAAACTTGGATGCTCAAACCTTTGCACAACATTGAAGCTCCTGATTTTCTATAACAGATGAGTATTTATTTTGATTCTAATCTTTGTTATTCATGGGTCCAAAAATACTATAGTGAGCAGTGGCATAACTAGAGGGGATGCAAAGCACTAAGTTATGCTTGCGCCTGAATGCGCCGTGCAAGTGGACGCTGCCCTTTGGAGCCATTCTGGGCGGTGGGAGCAAAACAGAGGCATTCGCTTCTTCTCTGGTTCTTCTCTGGCATTCAGTTCCGTTTTGCTCCCACCGCCCGGAATGGCTCAGAAGGGGAGGGGGAGGGACCACTTGCATGGGGCCTTCAGGCACCTGCAAAACTTAGTGCTTTGCACCCCCTCTAGCTTCACCACTGGTGATGAGGCCTCTTTGCATGTGGTAAATGTAGGAGGGCAAGCAGTACTTGTGTGGGAGCAATTGCAAACTTTGGCAGAAAGTTGCCTGGCACTGCCTCCTGGAGGTCATGCAGATGGTGTTTGTGGCCCCCAGGACTGGGGAGTGCTCTATTGATTAGATGCCATGTTATGGTATGGGAATCTTCACATACAAAACGCAAAGGATGGTTAATCAATAAAGCTGCACTTTAGTCACTGTTCCTGTCAGGCTGGTGATGAAGGAGCATAAAGACAAGATGCCCTCACAGAGCAGGAAGTAAATTTCCCGGCCAGAATTCCAAGTGTCATGCATTCAAAGCCCAAGGAAGAAATAAGATAATGGGCTCAGCAGCCACGAGTGAGCCGTCACTGGAGAGACCCAACCAATAGTGGTCTGAACAGAATACTCAGGAAGCAAACCCTGAAGGCCTTGAAGTGAGATCATGATGATGTGGGCACCACCTCCCTTTGTAAAGTTGCAACAAGCCAAGGGGCTTCTTGAAGCCTCAGAATGCCAGATGCAAAGGAGACCAGCAGGACTCAGGTCTCTTGTTGTCTTGTGTGCTCCCTGAGGCATCTGGTGGACCACTGTGGGATACAGGAAACTGAACTAGATGGGACTTTGGCCTGATCCAGCGGGAATCCAGTGGGAGCCATTCCCGGCGGGGGAAGCAAATGGATCTGTACGGCTCCATTTTGCTCCCCTCGCTGGGAATGGCTCCGAAGGGAGGGGCCGCTTGCCTGCCTTGCTGAGGCTCCCTGCCAGACTGTGTGCTTCGCCCCCCTCCAGCTACACCACTGGTCTGCACAGCTCTAATTGCAAACCTGGGGAAGATCTTTGCCAGATGCAAGGGAGGGCACTGGGATGCAGGTCTCTTGTTATCTGGTGTGCTCCCTGGGGCATTTGGTGGGCTGCTGTGAGATACAGGAAGCTGGACTAGATGGGCCTGTGGCCTGATCCAGTGGGGCTGTTCTTATGTTCTTAACTACAATTCCCAGGAAGCCTTGCAGGTCTCTTGTTATCTGGTGTGCTCCCTGGGGCATTTGGTGGGCCGCTGTGAGATACAGGAAGCTGGACTAGGTGGGCCTATGGCCTGATCCAGTGGGGCTGTTCTTATGTTCTTAACTACAATTCCCAGGAAGCCTTGCAGGTCTCTTGTTATCTGGTGTGCTCCCTGGGGCATTTGGTGGGCTGCTGTGAGATACAGGAAGCTGGACTAGATGGGCCTGTGGCCTGATCCAGTGGGGCTGTTCTTATGTTCTTAACTACAATTCCCAGGAAGCCTTGCAGGTCTCTTGTTATCTGGTGTGCTCCCTGGGGCATTTGGTGGGCTGCTGTGAGATACAGGAAGCTGGACTAGATGGGCCTATGGCCTGATCCAGTGGGGCTGTTCTTATGTTCTTAACTACAATTCCCAGGAAGCCTTGCAGGTCTTCTTGTTGTCTGGTGTGCTCCTTGGGGCATTTGGTGGGCCACTGTGAGATATAGGAAGCTGGACTAGATAGGTCTATGGCCTGAGCCAGCGGGGCTGTTCTTATATGTTCACCTGAGCTCCCAGACAGCCATGACTTGCCAGGTGCAGCTGTGTTTGAATAGCTGGTGTATTGCTTGGGCTCAGTGCAGAAAAACCTCTGATAATTCTGAATTCAATCCCATCACATCTCTGTGCATGCACGCCCCATTTTCTTTTCCATTTAGGCACCGAGCATCTCAGAGCCTCCAACCGCTCCAGCTGGGATTGAAAAGTGCTCGAAAGTGTCAATCCCGAGGCCCTTCCTAAATGTGCAAAAATGGTGATAATTAATTCCATCTGTCCATCTCTGTATAGCAAAAAACAAACAAACAAAAAAACCCCTCACAAACACCCTCTTGCAGCTTGAAGAGCTGTTGAGATTTAAATATCCCTAAATCTGCTGATGTCTGACAGTTCTCAGGGCTTCTCCATAAACACAGAAGCTGATTTTTCTTTGACATTTCTCTCTTTATTCCCTGTGCATGTGCCAAAAATGAGGGGGGAATATTTATTAAGTCCTGCCGCATTGATTGTCCTGGTCAATTGGTGTTTTGATAGGACGTCTTGCAAACCGACCGACCTCCCTTCATAAGGATGGTAGTTACTGGAACAAAGGCTACACTGTATCTTGGGATGCTGAAAAAATCCATCTCTTAATGATACCTATTATATCAATTTTCCGTCTAATGGCTGCTACGTTTGAGCAAAGGAACTGGGGATGGCTTGATGAATCGAAGGATATTATGCTATTTGTATAGCAGTTAAAGGCAAAAAGCAGAAGAGAAAGAATACTTTTAATATGTCCAGAAGATACGTAACTGAGAGCGCAATCCAATGTTTCAATTTCAAGGTGGGTGGGTCATGACATGTTTTGTGGGGGAAGGGTGCTCCCACCTTTCCCTGTGTCCGAACAGCCACAAAACATGCTCCACCATGCTTGTTCCCATGCATGCTGGGAAATGGAAAAGGTGCAAAAGAGAGCGACTAAGATGATTAAGGGGCTGGGGCACCTTCCTTATGAGGAAAGGCTATGGCGTTTGGGCCTCTTCAGCCTAGAAAAGAGACGCCTGAGGGGGGACATGATTGAGACATACAAAATTATGCAGGGGATGGACAGAGTGCATAGAGAGATGCTCTTTCCACTCTCACATAACACCAGAACCAGGGAACATCCACTAAAATTGAGTGTTGGGCGGGTTAGGACAGACAAAAGAAAATATTTCTTTACTCAGCGTGTGGTCGGTCTGTGGAACTCCTTGCCACAGGATGTGGTGATGGCGACTGGCCTGGATGCCTTTAAAAGGGGATTGGACAAGTTTCTGGAGGAAAAATCCATTTCGGGTTACAAGCCATGATGTGTATGTGCAACCTCCTGATTTTAGAAACGGGCTATGTCAGAACGCCAGATGCAAGGGAGGGCACCAGGATGAGGTCTCTTGTTAGCTGGTGTGCTCCCTGGGGCATTTGGTGGGCCGCTGTGAGATACAGGAAGCTGGACTAGATGGGCCTATGGCCTGATCCAGTGGGGCTGTTCTTATGTTCTTATGTTCTTATGCTTCCATGGTTGGGGAGCACATGTGCTGGCAATGCCGCTGCTACAGTATGCATGGCTACAATGCACTGATGCTTCACTACTTGTATCCTTATAGTCTAAGCAGACTGAAGAATTACTTGTGATGTGGCTTGACATCACTGGAGATACCCTTGACTCCTGGTGGGGGGGGGGAGGAGCTTTTTGCTATGCCAAGATTGCCCCTTGCAGAAGCAGAAGCCAAGGCTGATGTGGGGAAATGCTGTATTGTGGCCTCCTCCCACATGCCCAAGATCTTTGAGGTCCCAGAACAGCAATGGAGGGGTGCAGTTGCAGAGGCTTCCATGCCACTAAAATAATGCTGGAAAGGGCCTTTAGAAGTTGCTCCAAACTTCTAGTAAAGTTTATAGAAGAGCACAGGGCAGGGATGTTCTTGCTGCAATCATTCATGTGGGTTAAGGAGCTGGTCACCCCCAAAGGAACCAAAAACATGACCCCAGATTCTACATCTCAGTTGCTCAAAATGTCCTTTATTGTAAAAAGACTCCAAACCAGTCTTGTTCCCCTCCTCGCCCACAATGCCTCTAAGATATCTATCTCCCTTGTATTTATTCAGCGCAGAACAGATTGATTTAAATCTTTGCCCAAGGTTATTTCTTTTCTACTTTGCATTAATTTTAAACACATAATACAAGGTTATATAGGGCCAGAATGTCCCATTTTTGGAGAAGGAAGTAGGCGGGGGAAGGGAAGATCTGTCCAATTATAGGGATGGGGAAAAGACATACAAGGATTGCAAAAGATGGTTAATTTTTAAATATACAAATGCTTTCCCTTTACCAAGTGGGGAAATGTATATATTATTAAACTTGCATTTCTCTTAACTACTGCAGGGGAAGGTACATAATGTTACAGCAGTGAGAATCCATACAAACTGGATTAATAAAACAGAATTTGCAAAAAAAAAAAAAAAAAAAAAAAAAAAATCCCTGCCTTCCAGGGAGTTCTGACTTGTTAAGAGCCTTTGCAGACTTTCTAATGAAATTCAGCTTTTGATGATTTGATCTGAAGTCCTCAAGAATTAAAAGAATAAGCACTTTTTGCTTTGGTGCTGACTCTGGAGATATGGGGGGGGGTGTCAAATTCCATGCCCCATCCTTATCAAGAAGAAGGCTAAGAGATGGCAGCCAGGTTGGGAAGATTAAGTTTAGGTGGGAAGATGGAGTTTACCGTGGCTCTTCTGAAGCTATAGGCTTAAAGCCAGGGGCAGTAGAAGTTAAAGATATAGAGGTGATGCAGAGGTGAGGTAGTTGGTTCAGGAGTGGAAAGATCTAGAAAGATCTGGTTTATGAAGCTTACTAAGAGCCCCAACCTATTCTTCACTCTCCCCCCTCCCCGTGATGCAGTGGCACTGAAAGGGTTATTACCACATCCTATGTGGGGTGCACAGGTCTCATCTGGTAAAAAAACCATTGTTCCCTTACCCAGGGGTAAGCCTCCACAGTGCGGGAAGGGGGGGGGTGTTCAAGCCCTTTATTAGCTAAATAGCTGGCACAGGTCTACCTAGACCCATGCCACAGATTTAGGTCCACCAAACAGTTTAGGTGAGTGGCTGCCAGTGCCATCAAATCTGCCCCCTTTCAGGACCTGATCTGCCCATCCCCCGCTCTGCCCAGTTTCACCCCTGCCCTGTCTAAATTTGGCCCTCCCCACCCCCTCCTGCCTCTCTTGCTGATGTACCTGCTCTGGTGGGTGGCAGGAGAGCCAACAATACAGGTGGGAAAGCTATGGCCTTCCCGCCAGCACACCCACCCAAGCAACTTTTACAACTGCGCTAGCTGCTTTATGGTAGTCAGAACCAAGAAAAGAGATGCTAGCAGGTTGACAGGTGAGTATAGGATTCAGCCCGAAGTGACCCTAGGCCAGTCCACACCACTACTTAGTTGGGACAGCTTAACCAAGTTCACAGATTAGTGAGGAGGATAACATGGTGGGCCATGTGGAAAGGTATGCCACTTGGAGTTTCTTAGGTCAGGATAAAGGTGCAATCAATCAATATACCCCCAGGGAGAACAATGCTCACATCAGCTCAGCACCATGGTTTTCTACGGCATCAATTCACACAGTCTCTGTGAAACTGCAGCTTGAAGGATTAACTAACCAATTACATTTCTTTGAGTAACAATTGAATGTGTGAACGGCAGTGGAGTTTTTCCTCATATCATCACAAAACTGGATGTTATCAGAAATTTGGTTCAAGGAAGATTAATGTTTGATGTCAAATCCAACCCTGGAATAAGTCTTCAGCCAACCAACTTCGGGGTCAAGGTTTTATACTATTGAAAATTTTTTTCATAAATTAAGGGATCCTACATCTGCATCAGTTTTCCCTTGTCTCATCAGGACTTTCTTGCTCATGGAAAGGGAAAGAGAGAAAACTTGGTCTGGAAGTTGTTGGCAACTTTCAGTCTCGAAAGACTCTGGTATCGCGCTCTGAAAGGTGGTTCTGGCACAGCGTCTAGTGTGGCTGAAAAGGCCGATTTGGGAGTGACAATCCCTTCCACACCGGGAGCAAGTGCAGTCTGTCCCTGGTCTGTCTCCCTGTCTATGGGCCTTCCTTCTTTGCCTCTTTGCCTCAGACTGTTGGCCAAGTGTCTCTTCGAACTGGGAAAGAAGAAACTTTCTGAAGAAATACCCAGGATCTTTAATTGTGAGCAAAAGAGATTGCAAATATAGAATTGCTCTGGTGGTGGAAGGTGGAACTAGAGAGTCCTCATATAAAAGAAGGGATGATCAGTTGACTTAATCCTATTAAGAGGATGATTAATAATATAAAAGAATATTAAATTTAATTAGCTAATTTCTGCAGCTATTTAAATATTGTTCCCCTGCTAAATGTGCAGGACATCACTCCTATAGTCTCTTTCCTACTGACTTTGTCTTTGAAGGGTAAATTAGGGTGGAGATAACTAATTAGACATGTAGACAACACTTTGCATGTTGTTGTGGAAATTGAGCATGGAGAAGTTCATGCAACTCTCTCCCTTCACTGTGGCATGATGATTTCATCATGCACACATGCACACATGTGCGTGCACACACACACACACTGCCCCTTACTTAAGAAATAAGCTGTCCTCTAAGGCTGCCAGGTCTCAGGGTTTGACCTGCAGTTTCTGACATTCTTCTCTTGGTCTCCAGGGAATGGAGTTAGCATAAAGAATCAGAAGGAAGGGTAACCAACTTTCCACCGCGCCATCCCCAGCCTTCTTCCCCACCCCCACACAACAATTTAATCCTGCCACCAATCCAACCCCCAGCGAGAGAGAGAGAGAAATGAACTCCCCTCAGCGAAGGAAGCAGTCCTGGCACCTGATTGTGGGGGCGCTGGGGCAGAGCCTTGCACTTGGCACACTCAGGTGATTCCTGTCCAATCCCTGTGGGTCACTGGGTGCTACCACTGAGGGTTTGGGGCAGGTGGATGGTCATCTGATCCCCAATCCCACCTTGGAAGCAGGAGCAGTAGTGTAGCCAGAGGGGGGGCAGTGCAGTAAGTACAGCAGGCGCCTCAATGTGCCATGTAAGTGGCCCCTCCCTCTCACCAGCAGAGCCATCTGGGGCAGTGACAAAGACACAGGTGTTGCTGTGGTGGCCTGGAATGGCTCTGATGGAAAGAGGAGGGGCCATTTACATGGCACATTATGGGGCCTGCTATTACCCTGCACATGCCTGATCTTGTCTGATCTCGGAAGCTAAGCAGGGTCAGGCCTGGTTAGTACTTGGATGGGAGACCACTTGGGAATACCGGATGCTGTAGGCTTATACCATAGTCTTTTGAGACTGAAGGTTGCCAACCATTAGTCCCTGCTATGCTACTGAGGGTGGCCATCCATCAGAGAGAGTTACTCTGTTCTACACATGGAGCTGTCCACTACTGAGTCAGAACGTTTGTCCCGCTAGCTCAGGCCTGTCCACACTGACTGGCAGCATTTCTCTCCAGGGTTTTAGACAGGACTTTTTCCTTTGTCTTACCTGGAGAGGCTGCCAGGGATTGAACTTGGGACCCTTTGCGTGCGCAGCCGGTGTTCCTCCACTAAGTCACGGCTCCATCTAAGCTAGCACTGCTGTCATTACGATGGTATACACACTGCATCTATAAATGCCAGAAAACATTGTTGCTGCTTAATGCTCTTTTTAGGGCTAAAATGAACAGTCGGGGTTAGCAGCATGTTGGCGAGAGAAGGGAAAAACACACACACAAGAATCCATATGATCTAATAATAGAAATAATAAAGAAAAATAAAACAAGTCCCAGATGTGCACACTGAGAAGTCACCCACTTACAAAGCACGCACATAGCCCAGGGCAAAGTGTGGTTCCACAACTGCACAGATCACGGTATTACAAATTGCACAGAATAATCCACAGAAGGCTGTCAGAGTTTGCTTTCTCAAAGTTAAGCAATCAATTATCCAATTAACTTCAGCCATGTGGGTAAGGCTGAGATGAAAGATGAAAGTAGATAAGTTCCCTGGCTGCTGGGGCTTGAGAATGGTGGAGCTCACAATCTCTTCAAGAGGACAAGTTGCTTCAAGATGAGTTGCTGGGGCCAGCGGCATCGCTAGAGGGGCACGGGTGGTGTGGGACACACCGGGCGACATGCACAGGGGGGTGACACCACAAATGGCCAAAATTTTTGAAAACTTGGTACTTTTGAATAATACCATCATGTTGTATATTATTTGATGCATAATTTCCTCCAGAATGCAATGAAACAAACCATGCTGAGATATCTCTATTCTATCAAATATAGCAAAAAGCTCAGTGGGGTGGGGCAATGGTGTATCACCACATAAGAACATAAGAACAGCCCCACTAGATCAGGCCATAGGCCCATCTAGTCCAGCTTCCTGTATCTCACAGCGGCCCACCAAATGCCCCAGGGAGCACACCAGATAACAAGAGACCTCATCCTGGTGCCCTCCTTTGCATCTGGCATTCTGACATAACCCATCCACCACCCAGGGTGTTGTCCCTCCCATAGCATGGGAGGAGCTCCATTATGGGAGTGGTGTGCTGGCCTCCCACACTCAGTGACACTCAGTAGAATTCCTACATCTGTATCAGTTCTCCATTGTCTCATCAGGACTTTCTCACTCATGGAAAGGGAAAGAGAAAGAGAGAGAACTTGGTCTGAAAGAAATACGTAGGAGCTTGCCACTAGATGCCACTAGATGGGGCTCTATTCCTCCCTGCCCCAGCCCCTTGCTTCCACCGAACCCAGTCCCTTCCCTGACCCAATCCACCCACCCCCCATATTCCACCCTCTTTCAACCTGTTCCCCATCACTTTCCATCTCTTCCACAAACTTACCTGCCTTGTCAGGTCCAGGGGGGTCTGCTCGCATGTGTGAGAAGGCTCCAGCCTTCCCACCAGCACTCCGGCAGCAGCCACCTCTGCACACTGCCAGAGTAATGTTTACAACTGCTGCAAGGCAGTCAGTTCTGGTGAAACACTTATTCCACCAGAGGAGCAACCCAATAGGATTAGGTTGCCATTCACCTCTTTTATCCTGTATGGGCAATCAGTAGTGGGCTTCGCTGATAGAAAAGAATATCTATTGTGTACAGAAAGTTGATTTTTAGCTTAGAGTTGAATCTAAAGTTTGGTTATGTGAACTTTCAGCTTGAAGGGTGGGGGGAGAGATTGCGGGGGGGGGGAAGAAGGGGATAAAACAAGTCAACTTTTTCTGTCTGTTTCATTGCAATCCCAGCATCACCAGTTGGTACCTACCATTTTTCACTCCAGGAAACTCCAGAATACATCAGGATCAGGATATAATGCAGTGTTATGATACAGTGTGGTCTGTGGGTGTTTCCATGCTCTCTACTCCCACACGGTAAACACAAGGCAAAAAAAGGTATACAAAAGTATCTGGTCTCAGGGCACCTTTAGATTTCCCCACTGGAGGCTGACTTTGCCCAGTAGTTTCTCAGCTAATCAGATCTGACAAGCTCACAGTCCAAAGTGGTGCAGCTCTGGGTTTTGCAGCTGTGCCACTTGGGCACTGCTCTCCTCCAGGTTGGACAAGTGGAATAGCAGCTTGGGGAGGGGGGGATCAGTTGCAAAATGGCAGCTAGTACAATCCTAATGCAATCACGTTTGTTTTTTTAAAGTTGCTTTTATTTATTTATTTTTTTTGTTGGCAACCTTCAGTCTCGAAAGACTATGGTATAAGCCTACAGCACCTGGTATTCCCATGCGGTCTCCCATCCAAGTTCTAACCAGGCCTGACCCTGCTTAGCTTCCAAGATCATGGTATAAGCCTACAGCACCCGGTATTCCCAGGCGGTCTCCCATCCAAGTACTAACCAGGCCTGACCCTGCTTAGCTTCCCAGATCAGACGAGATCAGGCATGTGCAGGGTAACAGTTAACACAAAACCCATGAGTGCGCTCCACTCCGTATTCTGCCTATGCTCCACTCATGGCTCAGGGAGAGAGAGAGAGAGACAGAGAGAGATGGATGGATGGATGGATATTGATGGATGGATGGATGGATCTGTCTTGCCGGCCAATATCTGGGGCTGGGAACTGCTCTCTTGGCAGCCATTTTGCAGTGGCACCAGCCAACTCTTCCCAGTATTCCTGTGACCCATTCATAATAGGGTTCATGTGACATGGGTACAGTGCACATAACCTCACACCTCTGACACAATAGTTTATGACCCACAAAATTGTTTCTGTCAACTCAAAAAAAGGGGAGGATTGTGTGAGTAGGACCACAGTATGAACAGAGATTCTTGTTGTGGGAAATCTGGCTTGCAAGTTATTTTATAAGTGTGAAGAAGACACAACAATTTTCACACAATCTTCCCCTTTTTTGAGTTGACAGAAAGGGGATGAACCAGGGGGTGAATCAGACCTTGATTCTCTCAGTTCGTCCAAGAAAGTCATGGACATTTGCTCTAGAAATTTGTCAAGGAAGCACATCTTGTCTTCTTCAAGCTTGTTACCATAAATAAAGAGAAAACTCTTTAATGCAAAGCTCCACAGAAACACCTGCTCTTTGTCATCAGAACTGAGCACACAGTTTTCTTACACCGTTGCACCTTCGTGCCTAGACGGATCCAAGTGTTTGACATCTGAAAGCCCCAAACAACCACAGTCCCATAAATATTTGATTGCAGATCCATTATTTAGAGAGGGAGGGCGCACCGCTACAGGTTAAAAAAAAAAGTGAATAAACGTAACATGGGGGCTTGAATAAACATGACAGTTCAGACCTTGCGAAGGTTAAGCTGCCACATTCATTTGCTCCATTTATCAATTGGGCTGCCGCTGAATTGGCTGCCTCCACTTCCAGGGGCAGCAGCTGTTTCGAAAAAGGCCTGCATTAAGGTAAGAATAAAAACCGCAGGTGCACAGATGCTGCCTTGCAAATAGCCAACACTCCGATACCTGTAATCAGAGGCAAGCCTTTGTGCTCAGCCGGTGCAGCAGGCCAACAAACAGAAGTGCAGCTTTTATTGAAGCCACCTGCTCTCATTCATTTGCAAGTGGAAATTAAGACAATATGGTTTAATTGCATCACACAGAACAACGTTGCGGTTTGCCTGTCTTGTTAACGGCGCCAGGGAAAGCCCTAAACCGCTGGCACGTCATTAATGTGGATTAGAATCCCATCTTCTTCCAAAATCTGGGTGGTCCCCGGTCCCTATGAGACAATACTATCCATGTATTACCTAATACATTAACTAATACTAACTAATACATTCCTCCACACTGCAAAGGCTCATCTTAACTATTAGCAAGAATGTCACTGGAGAATGACACTTTAGACCAGAGATGTTCAACTTTTTTCAACTCGTAGCACACTGACAAGTTGTGAAAACTGTCAAGGCACATGATCGGTTTTTTTGTTTGTGTCTTTTGTGTTTTGCAAGCTTGCAAAATCCTGAGGGTTTTTAGGAGTATTCAATAGGAATGCTCTCAGCACCTGGATAGTTGTCAAGGTGGGCTAGGAATGGGATCAAGCATCACTGGTGTGGGGTTTTTACAGAGGCCTTAAGGCCTCAGCATGATCCTGTTAACATCATCATAGTGCATATAACAGCATCATAGACCTACATCCTTGGCTACTTCATGTAGTATTGCCAAAGCCTGATGGTGACTCTAATCATCGTGCTGCTCATTTTACGTGCTAATTATTTTCCACTAAGTCTTGTGGCTTATATGCCCACTTCATTACTACTTCAGTGCAAATAGACCCTTGATATACAATTTAAAAAAGACCACTGCTTAAATCTTGTTTCCGAACAGTATTGTGTCTACTGGTGACATGATATTTTCCATCAGTTGCCTAGTTAGGCTGTGCCAACAAGAAAGAACACACGGGCGTCAAAGACGTGTTTTAGTGCCATCTTTCAAAGAACAACAGTAGCTAATTGCTTTGTTTTCTAGTGGGAAAAAGCCTGTTTAATATGCAGCTCTCAAAATGATGACTTTAATGCAAGCTGCCAACACGGAAGTCATTTAAATCGTTGTAGGGGGAAAAAGAGGTTAAGCTCCCATTTTAGGAACACTCTTTTAAGTTGCTTTCAAAGACCACCGGAGAATTGCTGGTAACCTGCCCAGTTCCAATCTCCCAAGTTAGTTTCAATAGCACGAGAATCTGAGTGGTTCTGTGGGGGATTCTTTATATAACAACATATACTGTTTGCTTGGTTTTTTTTATCAACTTACTTGGTGCTGACTGGCTTTGGCCAATTGCTCATTAGCAGATTCTACATTAGAAGAGGCTGTTTCGATGTTGGCTTCAATGCTGTCTGTAAATTAAGATAAGAGAAGGGAATTATAAGTGAAGAGAAAATCCTGCAATTTATCAGAGCGAATGGAAGCACTGGAAGCTATACAAGGATTCTGGAAGACCAAGCTCGGGGCTGCACAAAAAAGGCGTAACAACTACACGGGGCTCTAGATCTGTGCTTTTCAACCAAAGGTACTAGTTCACTAAAGGTACTTCACAGTATCGCAGCTGGCAGACTGGCATGGTGAAGCACCATGGCAATGCCCCGCCTACCCTGAACCTGCTGGAAGTGAAAATGGTATACCAGTGGGCAATGCTGGTGGTCCATCACTTCAAAAAGAGTGTGGTTTGGGGAAGAGGGCTGCAGAGCCAATATTTGCTTGTGGTACTTGCCATTTCTGGTGGCAGCTGTGGAATGTGGAAAAAGTAGTCCTTGCAGAAGTATTGTATTGGCAACCTTCAGTCTCGAAAGACTCTGGTATTGCGCTCTGAAAGGTGGTTCTGGCACAGCGTCTAGTGTAGCTGAAAAGGCCAATCCGGGAGTGACAATCCCTTCCACACCGGGAGCAAGTGCAGTCTGTCCCTGGTCTGTCTCCCTGGCTGTGGGCCTTCCTTCTTTGCCTCTTAGCCTCAAACTGTTGGCCAAGTGTCTCTTCAAATTGCAGAAGTACAAGCTAGAGAAAGCATGTGCAGAAATTCCAGGTTTTGGTGTAAGATATAGGACTTCACAAAGTCCAATGAACTGGAAGGAGCTCCTCCCCACTTTTGCCACTCAGTGTTTCAACTATCTCAGAGCTCCCACTCCAACAGCTGACCTCCCGAAGTGCAAAGTGGCGCGACCAGGCACAGATTCAACAAGCCCCTTTCTGTAGCTGTGGGCTTCACTAGCTTTCCTTGTGAGCAACCTCGCTGTTTGATAATTATACATTTACTCCTGATTTTATCTGATGCAGGAGCTGGCTTATAGAAAGCACCAACCAATAAAAACCATCCAAGCCATTCACCAACGAATAGTAGCCTAGTTCTAGCAAAATGCCTGTCTTGTTCTGTTGCAAACGGTCATGTGACTCCACCACATGACAGAATGCTACTCTACAGAAAGAAAGAAAGAAAGAAAGAAAGAAAGAAAGAAAGAAAGAAAGAAAGAAAGAAAGAAAGAAAGAAAGAAAGAAAGAAAGAAAGAAAGAAAGAAAGAAAGAAAATTTGCGGAGGAAACTAGCATGTCAAGAGGAAGGGTGGCCTAGAACCCTTCTCTGGCATGTTTAATTTTCCATGAGGAAAGAACCATTTTTGTACAGAGGATAAAGCAGTCATGTGACGCCCCCTTAGTCCAAAGCAGTATCACCTGGAAGATGTCATGTGCCCCAAGGGATCAGTAAGATTCCAATAAGGCACCTTGATCGGAGCAACTTTCTTCATTGCTCCAAGCCAAGCAGATCACCGATTCTGCTTGCCTGTTTAGCTGCGCGCTGACACACAGGTGTGACAAAAAATCCACTGGCTTTTCATCCATTTCTGGGTTCAAGATAAAGGGTTGATCTTGACATATAGAGACCTAAAGAGCAAAGAACCCGGTTGGCTGAGGGACCCAACATCTCACACTCGAACCTGGCCAACTATCAGGACGGTAGCCAGAGGGTCTTCCCTGTGTGCCTTGACCTTCTGAGCGGAAGCAGGTGGCCTCCAGTGGTGGTACCCAAACTGTGGAACTCTCTTCTGAGATGAATTCACCAGGCATTGATTGTCATTGTCTTCTATTAGGCATAAGACAAAGTCTGCCTTGCTCACCTGAGCTTTAAATGATAATCAGGATTTCTGTCTTTTATTTAATATTTATCTTATTTGTTCTTAGCCACTGTTTTCCTGTTTACACTGTTTTACTGTTTAATTGTCCTGCTGCTTTTATTAGTGTTGGCTGCGACTGCTGCTCTCCTTTGAAGATTGTGTTGATTTTGAAGATTGTGTTGATGTTTTATGGTTACTATTTAATCTGTTGTAAGCTGCCGGGAGGGCTTTTAAAGCTGCAAAGGGTGTGTGGGTGGACATCTGCTCGCTAATGAAAATATGCCCATCTGCCTGTTCAGAGCTTGTTCTGCCTCTAGAGCACTGGTTTTGGCATGAATCAAGGAGGGGGAGATAAAACAAGGATGGTGCCACCAACCAGTGAAGTATAGGCTAAAATGGGGGACAAAGTGAGACCAGAGTGGGACGGAAAAATCAGGTGGAATCAAAGTGTCTTCCTCCATTTTGCTGTTCTATTTACAGGGGGTGAAATGGGTGGTGAACAGCGGTGATTTTCCAGGGCATAAGGGGGGGAGGGTGTTGGCACAGATGATTGTACTCCCCATACTGGCTCCCATGTTATAATTTTTGATTGGTGCCTGAGTGTTCCATCCTCAGCACTCCCCTCTTCTCCCCCCAAAGCTTCCCCCCCCCCAATGGGGGCACATCAGTGTTATAGGGATTGGGGACTAACATTTGCACTTTGGAGGCTGTTTAGTCCTGGCCCCAGCTATCCACAGCACTCTGTGCTAAGGATGCTCTGAGCACAGGATGGCCCTGAAACACCCAGACCCAGATTCCCATTGTGGCTTGGTACTGCAACACGGAGCCCAAAAGTTAATCAGCAACCAAAAAACTGGTCCAAATGGAACACAGATCAATAGTTAATTCTGAAGCCAATGGATCTCTGAAGAGGGACTGGCAGGGGGTCCAGGCCAGTCATATGGACAACTTCCAGGAGGGAGAGGTAGGAGGAGGAGGGCAGGGCTACATCCGGGAGGGAGTGCAAATGAACACATTCCGCATGAGACAGCACTCAACAGGGACTCGAACTGGGCAAACGGCCTGTGCCTCATGGCCACAAAATGCCCACACTGTTCATATAATGAGGGATAACTGTATAGTTTATGGAGGGTTGCATGAAGAACTACTACTGTATATATGTTGGCAACCTTCAGTCTCAGTAGACTATGGTATCGCGCTCTGAAAGGTGGTTCTGGCACAGCGTCTAGTGTGGCTGAAAAGGCCAATTCGGGAGTGACAATCCCTTCCACACCGGGAGCAAGTGCAGTCTGTCCCTGGTCTGTCTCCCTGGCTATGGGCCTTCCTTCTTTGCCACTTTGCCTCAGACTGTTGACCAAGTGTTTCTTCAAACTGGGAAAGGCCATGCTGCACAGCCTGCCTCCAAGCAGAACTCTCAGAGGCCAGGGTTTCCCACTTGTTGAGATCCACTCCTAAGGCCTTCAGATTCCTCTTGCAGATGTCCTTGTATCGCAGCTGTGGTCTACCTGTAGGGCGCTTTCCTTGCACGAGTTCACTATAGAGGAGATCCTTTGGGATCCGGCCATCATCCATTCTCACAACATGACCGAGCCAACTCAGGCGTCTCTGTTTCAGCAGTGCATACATGCTAGGGCCTATTCTTGGCCCCCAGTTTGATGCCGCTGGAACCAACCGTATTGGCTTCTGCCTTTCCATTGGACCATTCCAGCGACGTGGAGAGGGGGGATTTGCTGCATGGGTAACAGCCTATCCTCCATACCTTCTTTACCCAGGCTTCGCGCACTGGAGAGGACACTCCAACTTCGCCATACGGCGTCGGCACAACACGGGAAGCAGCAGTTTACCGGTTATAAGTCTTTGCTCGATTGGCGAAGGCCCATAGCCAGGGAGACAGACCAGGGACAGACTGCACTTGCTCCCGGTGTGGAAGGGATTGTCACTCCCGGATTGGCCTTTTCAGCCACACTAGACGCTGTGCCAGAACCACCTTTCAGAGCGCGATACCATAGTCTTTCGAGACTGAAGGTTGCCAATACATGCTAGGGATTCCAGCACGTTCCAGGACTGTGTTGTTAGGAACTTTGTCCTCCCAGGTGATGCCGCGAAAGCGTCGGAGGCAGCGCATGTGGAAAGCATTCAGTTTCCTCTCCTGTTGTGAGTGAAGAGTCCATGACTCGCTGCAGTACAGAAGTGTACTCAGGACACAAGCTCTGTAGACCTGCTGTATATATTTCCTGAATTTCTATAGTATATTCTTTGTATGTCATGGAGTGCCCAGATTTTCTTTCCCCCCCTCTGCTACATTATTCAGGCTCAACTTCTAGAAAATCCCACTGAAATAGCAACCCATTGCAGTAGAAAATGCTGTTGAAGGAATTTTGCTGGGATTATACTAATCCAGCCAGCTGTTAGCCAAATTTGGTTGGACAGCTCTTCCTCTGGTTCCTTCTCTCTCTCCCCCCCCTCTTTCTCAAGCGACCCCCTCACTTGTTTGTAGCTTAAGTAGCAAATAATGCAAAGTTGCATCTTTTCAGACATTAACCAAGGAGATAACTTGCTTCAGTGTTGATTCAGATCAAAGGCAGACTTGCTTGAAAGAAAATTCCTAACAAATGTTGCCAGTAGCAAAACTGTGTTATGCAGAAAAGCACCGGGTTGGGGGGGAGGGGAGGAAGAGAAGAATGATGCTGGTTTTAAAACAGAAAACAACCCATTTTGTACAGCATATTTTTTTTCCCCAAGGCCAGTCAATATTGGGACTACTTGCACCGCATGGGTAGCTCCTAAGAAAATAAATCTACCCATAAGGAATGTAGTGACAAGGGTCACAGAAATAACTGATGTATGTTGTCATGCAGCTCGAAGCCTTCGCATCTGATATGCCTCCTGAAGGCCCAGCAAATCTGAGAAGCTTAATTCTCGGCAAAAAGGGCTGCCAAACAAGAATGCAAGCAAATTGGTCCTGATGTCACCTTGATGGTGCCCCACGTCCATCAAGGAGCACACATCTCCACAATGAGCAAGAATGGCAGCCGAGAGCGAGGTCTGCGATGGGGCATTTGAGAGATGGAAAGGAGTTCATGGAGCTTTCCTTCTGGGATATTTTCAAAGGACCAACCGTCTCAATCAGCCTCCCTGTTGAAGGAAAACCTTCAGCCAGGCTACAAATCAACCTCTGAAATCTCAAGGCTCCAGAGAAGTGACTTTAGATCTCTCAAGCCATTTGCAGGGGTGGTGGTTAGAGGCCAAAATCAGCACTGTTAAAGCTTCCCAATGATTTTCACATATATTTCTGCATTGTCCCCAAAAATGGACAATGCAAGTTCTAGGCATTTATCTTGAGACGTGAATGGGGAAGTGCCACAAGGGCAAGATTCTGTCGTATATTAGACCACACAATTGGTCAGTTCCTAGAACTGGGGCACATTGCTCCCCATTAACTTAAAGACACATAGGGCTTTCTTATTTGCAAAGACAAGTATGTGCACATTCTTCCAGTTCATACAAAAAGCCTTGAAGCACTACCCTTTTTTTAGTGTTAGTGAAGTATGAGCCAAAAATATTTGCCCTGAATTTTATGTTCCTCCATTTGCAGGTAACAAAAAAAGGGGGTGGCAATTTTCAGGAGTGGTGAACTTTGGATGGCAACACTGACTGGTGCACTGCTGCATTTTCCCTCAGAAAGCCTTGGAATGACACCATATCAAGAAGCATTTCCATGAAAATGAGGGCGAGAGAGGGCAGATCCACCCCTATTCTCACCATCAAATTCCCCAGCAGGGTGGCTGAAAGTTCACCTTAGAGAAGGTGTGGCCCAGACTGAATCTGAGCCAACCAGTTAGTGGTCAACCGATATTCCTATTCAAAAGACCAACTGGCTTGCTATAGCACAAGGAATCTGCTCTTCAGATCAGCATGATTGATTGAATGATTGATTGAATATTGCAAGGTCAGGGGGAGGGAGGGAGAGAGAGAGAGAGAGAGAGAGAGAGAGAGAGAGAGAGAGAGCGCATAAAAACAATAAAACAAAATAAACCAATGCCATAGTATAAAAAAAAACCAGCACAGTATAGAGTAAGAACTAAACAAAAACCAATTCAAATAAAAAAAGTCTTCATCCTACTCTAAAACACCAGTAAAGAGAGGGAAATTATTTGCTCCACTGAAAGGGCGTTCTGGAGACCAGGCACCACCACTGAAAAGGCCCTGTCATGGGTGATCACCAGCCACTCCTCCATTGGAGGCAGAACCTGCAACCTAGCCTCTAAAAATGACCTCACAGGATGGGCAGATGTATGCGGGGAGAAACAGCCTCTGAAGTACCCAGACTGTTCCCAGATCCCAGACTGTTCAGGGCTTTACTGATCTTCACCAGGACTTTGCAGGGTGCTCAGAAACACGTAGGCATCTAGTGGAGATGATATAGCAGGGGTGTGGCCAAATAATGACTCCTGGCTTGAGGCAGCGACCTAATTCTGTACTAACTACTTCAACATGCAGCAAAGCATTTTCCAGCAGTCATGACATGATTGAGTAGGGGGTATGACTGAGACGTACAAAATTATGCAGGGGATGGATAGAGTAGAAAGAGGGATGTTCTCCTCCCTCTCATACAACACCAGAGGAAGGGGACATCCACTACGGAGACATCCACATTCCCTTGAACATTCTCAGATGTTTTGTCTGGGGGACGAGGACTCTGAAGTTCCCTTTGAATTTCACTTTTTATCCATCTGTGTCAAGGGCAAGGACACTTCTCCCAAGCATGATGCTCGATTTTTATGTACATGGAGTTGTTGTTTACATTTTATGTTCTTGCCTGACTGGCAGCCCAATCCTATCCACACTTTCCTGGGAGTAAGCCACATTGACACTAATGGGACTTACTTCTGAGTAGACATGCAGAGGATTGGGCTGTGAATCATTTGAAGTGGTATAGTCCAGGCATAAGCTTACCATCTGATGTCTTTCTCCGCACTGAGATTTTTAGGATGGACGTTCCAGGCAGAAATAAATAAATAAATAAATAAATAAATAAATAAAGTCATGAACTTACCTACTGTGTCTCCTTGCTCATATACCATGGAGGCCAGGTCTTTAACTATCTGGTTAATATCCAGCATGTCACTCTGAAAATGAAGGGAAAAAAAATGAAAGGATATAGATCAGATTTTAGAAATGGGCTATTTCAGGATGCAAGGGAGGGCACCAGGATGAGGTCTCTTGTTATCAGGTGTGCTCCCTGGGGCATTTGGTGGGCTGCTGTGAGATACAGGAAGCTGGACTCCCCCACGCCCTAGACATTTTGCTGGTCTTGTCAAGCCCTTTTCACTTTGCTTAAAATTCCTCAGTTTTGACTACATAGAAAGAGCAAAATTGTACACTTTGAATGGCATTTGACAGCCATTTAGGCATGTGCAGGACCCTCCTGAGAAAATGTACTGGTCTGGATGGAATGTTCTGTGCTTCCTTTTAATTTGGGGATAGTCTTTCAAGACTGAAGGTTGCCAACAACAACAACAACAAAAACATTTCACATGGTTGATCTAAAGCACTGGCGGACCCAGAGGGGGGCCAATGCCCCGAACACCAACCCCCCCATGGGCACCTCTGGACCCTCGCCACTGCTCCCCCAGGTGGAGCGCCCAGGAGCACTGCGGAGAGGCAGCTTGCTTGCAGCTTGGTGCCGACTAAGCAGCCCCCTCCCCTCCTCCTCCTTTATAGGAGGATAGGAGACAGGCACCCTAGAGAGGCACTGACGCTCTAGGGTGCCCATCTCGTCTCCTCCTTCCTGCTGGAAGCAGCCCCAGACTACTGCCGTGGAGACCTCCACGGCGCGTAAGGCTCCGTGGAGGCCTCGACTGCCTCCTCCATTCCCCCTTGTTTTCAAAGGGGGAAAGGAGGAGGCAGCTGCGTGGAAGTAATTGCCGTGACAATGACGTCACTGCAATTACTTCTGGGTCAGGTGCGTGGGGAGGCGGAGAAGGGGGGCAAAACGGGGTGTGGGGGCAGAATTCTGGGGGTTGCCCCGGGCGCGGGGACCCCTAAGAACGCCTCTGATCTAAAGTTGTGTTGTTTTCTTGCTTCCCTCAAAAGTTTTATTGGAAGAAGAACTTCCAAGAATTTTGTTCTATTTCTCCTTAGAATAAATATAAGTATTCCATCCCCAAATCATCTTAGGAGTCTTGTCCTAGCTGGTATGTGAAAATCTAACTGAGATTTCATTTTAGGTGATAACATGGTGGTCACACTCAGCAGTGAGCACAAAACAAAGATAAATTCTTTAAGATATTTTCAGGATTTAAAAACAGCCTTCCTGCTACATTGCAACATGAGGATGAAAAAAAAAAAAGAGGGAGAGGTCTCTATGGCTAAAGCCATACAGTATTCATTCAATGGACTCCACGTTTCCCACATAGCTTAAATGTCTTGGCCTCACTGTACAACCACATGTGTACATAAGGATGTTAAGGAATGTCTTGGATTCATGACCAAAAGGAATAAGCCAGCACTCTGGCTCTGCAGACACAACCCAAGAAAGTCTCCTTGCATCAATAGGCCCAAGTAACTTAATCCCAGATCAAACTCCATTGCTGGGCCAACAAAGTACAGTACTGTATTAGTTTAAGCACTTCTGGGTAGTTGTATGCCTGTTTTTTATTACAAAATCAGTAGGGCAAATGGTGGTTGGTTGATCCAGATCAGGGCGGTGGTGGAGTTGTTCTTCCTTTTATGTTCCTGCTCCACACTCCTGATCCAAATTAAATGGGGTCCTCCATGGCTATTAGACCAAGAATGAAAATGTGCAGTGCTGTCAATGGAAGTGTCCCTGGTCAAGCAGCACTGTGGGGAGTCCCAATCCTGATTGTGACTGGTGAAGGTCTAAATCTCTCCCACCAGTGTTGAAGTCCAGACTGAGTTTTTCAGTGCATATGATTGTACAGTCCAGAATGAAGGAACACCCGAGCACACAGGGGACAACATAAGCTTGTGGTGATACAAACCCCAAACTTTCTCATTATAGAATGAGGAGCTAGTACTCACTCTCTTGAGGAAAAGGGGGGGCTTGTGCCAATATCCAATGAGTCACTCCAGTTCATGGTCATAAAAACTCAGTGAGATTTTTGGCTCTCTTTTTTTTTTTTTGCACACAAAACCCTCTGCAGCTTCAAAAGTGACTTGCTACATGGGAAAAGCATGGGGTCAAGGGATGTCCTTTTATTGAAAGAAAAATGGTCCTGAGGCCTTTTGGGATTCTCATAATCAATGGTGTTTGGTGAGTAAGAGAGAATTATAGTCTTACTTAATGTAATGGGCTTACTTCTGAGTAAAGTAAATAACCAATTTTCAAACACTTCTGTCTATGCCTTCCAGATAACCATAAGCCCCAGGAAGTTCTATTGCATAAACTAAGCAGTAATTCTAGGTCTAGATGGGATACAGTAGACCACACTAAAAATGGGAACTTGCCTGTATGGACAAAACAACTACTCAGCCTCCCAGATTTGTTCCTCATGGTATTCTCTAGAAGTTCCTTTTCTAGCTCAGCTAGCAGAAGCTCCCTTACAAAGAGTTCCTGTGCATATTAAACTGTAGGGCACCCACAACGCTGGGCCTTCTGGGACTAGAAGAATTGGTGACATTTGAGAGTTTTCAACCTGCCGCTGGGACAGCTCAGCTGCCTCCCATGATGAATTCAGAAGGGGTGCCATGTGGATCTATGTTCCTTGGGGAGAAAGAGTCCATTATGCGGCGGTGAATACCACAGTACTTAATTATGTAATGCTGTAAGAATCTCATTAATTTGTGATAAAGCCGAGGAGAGCCATTGTGAATCACTGAATACGCTCAAAAAAGACAAAACCGGTGAACAAATCCCAGAAACAAAGAGCCCGAGAAAGGGACAGGAATGAAAACCAAACCAAGGGGACGTGTCATCTATCACAAATGGACCCGTCTCTGTTGGCTGACAAATTGAATCTTCTTTTAATTTTTTATATTCAGAATGGCTGAACATCCCACATGATGGGGGCGGGGGGGGGAGAGCCAGGTACTGGCTCCAGCAAAGGAATGGCAAACCAGAGGCCACCATCCAGTCCAAGTGAAGCACTTCTAATAACCCAGTCCTGTCTGTGCAATATGCTGGTGGAACATACAGTCCCCCAGTGCATTGTGACAGCCACCATTGTTGCAGCCACTACAATGGTCTGCAGTTTGCTGCTGAATGTGTGGCAGCTGGTGAGCCCTGCACTAACAGCGGTGGGTCACAGACCAGCCATTAATGCAGGAAAGGTGGTAGTGGGCGGATTGGGGAGGGGATCTGACTGGGTCAGGGGCGGATATCAACAGCAGCAGTGTCCAGCAGTGTATGACCCCAATCCGGGTCTGATACACACCCCTCAGTGTAACAGATTTACACCATCAAAATAACTGGCCTGGACTTTGAGTAGGCCCACTGGGGATCAGGGAGCAGGAGGAGAGGTACGGAAACAATTTCTTTACTGCAAGAGCCACAAGCTGGCATTGGATAGGATTTGGCTGTAAATTCCAGTAACCAAACGAGTGAAGCTGCCTTAAACCATCCAGAGGACGAACTATTCAGGTTTCTGGGATCTTCTTGCTTCTGACGAGAAAGCCAAAGTTCACCATCCACAGACAGGTGGAAAACAGCAGTTTCAGGGGCGAACCTGCTCCTAGAATGATGGGGGCAGAGTGCTTCTGTGTACCTGCTCAACCAGGGAATGAGGTCACACTTCTTTCACACAAAACCCATTTCTGAGTTTTCCTCAAGCTTTCTTTGTTCAGCAGACAAATTTAGGGGGAGAGAAGCATTGGGGGGGGGGGTATTGCAACCATTTAACAATTGCAGAATGGTATCTTTTCACTGATCTGCAAATCACCCTGAGAACAACCTGGAGATCCCAACCTACCTTCTCCCCACACCTGTTATACTGAACCCGAACTTGACTACTGGCATAATTAACCCAAGAAAGGCAACTATAACTAGTTGTGGCTCTCCATGGTGTGTGGCAAAGATCCCCCCATCCTATACTACCTGAAGTCTATTTAAAAGGCATACTACCTTTTAAAATGTGATTCCAAGGATGCAAGTCTTTGCACTATATACAGTAAAATGCTACACCAAAGGGGACAAATTCCAACTGTTGTCCATGGTGCCACTTTCTGCAGTACGGTGGTATGCACATGGGACAGGACCTGCTCTGTGGTGGCCCCCAGGCTATGGGAACTTTTTCTCTCAGGAACTTCAAAATCTTCCTTCTAGAAATCTGTCCAATCCCCTTTCAAAGGCATCTAGGCCAGATGCCATCACCACATCCTATGGCAAGGGGTTCCACAGATTAATGGCACTCTGGGTAAAGAAATATTTTCTTTTGTCTGATCTAAGTCTAACATGGCTCTCTCTCTCTCTCTCTCTCTCTCTGACATATCTGTTGGCTGCATGCAGGAGGCTTAACTATTCCACAAAAGATAGCCCTGGAAAATGGGCCGCTCTTCTCTTTTGTGAACATTTCTGCCACTGAAGTAAACTCTCGATATCACAGTGGACAGCACACCCATCAATGCCTGGTAAATGTGAAATATGTTCACTTCTGGGCAGGTCTTCAGAGCTTGCATCCTGAGTACACTTCTGTAATGCAGCGAGTCATGGACTCTTCACTCACAACAGGAGAGGAAACTGAACTCTTTCCACATGCGCTGCCTCCGACGCATTCTCGGCATCACCTGGCAGGACAAAGTTCCAAACAACACAGTCCTGGAACATGCTGGAATCCCTAGCATGTATGCACTGCTGAAACAGAGACGCCTGTGTTGGCTCGGTCATGGCGTGAGAATGGATGATGGCCGGATCCCAAAGGATCTCCTCTATGGAGAACTCATGCAAGGAAAGCGCCCTACAGGTAGACCACAGCTGCGATACAAGGACATCTGCAAGACGGATCTGAAAGTCTTAGGAGTGGACCTCAACAGGTGGGAAACCCTGGCCTCTGAGCGGCCCGCTTGGAGGCAGGCTGTGCAACATGGCCTTTCCCAGTTTGAAGAGAGACTTTGCCAACAGTCTGAGGCAAAGAGGCAAAGAAGGAAGGCCCATAGCCAGGGAGACAGACCAGGGACAGACTGCACTTGCTCCCGGTGTGGAAGGGATTGTCACTACCGAATCGGCCTTTTCAGCCACACTAGACGCTGTTCCAGAACCACCATTCAGAGCGCGATACCAGAGTCTTTCGAGACTGAAGGTTGCCAACGAGGTGGCTCCTGACATTTTGGGAACAGTGTCAGGGAACTCTGAATGATTTTCTTACGCCAGGCTGCAGTTAACAAGCTGCAGTCTTTGGCACACATTTTAGTTGGCTCAGTAGCGTAGCTACAGAGGGTGCGGCACTGAAAGTATTGTAGGCACCCCAACATTCAGTGTAAGTGGACCCTCCTACTTGCCATCGGAGCTATTCTGGGCAGCTGTGATTGCCGGTATAGTTTGAGCTCATGAGAAATCATCCTTCTAGCTTAACCCGCATCTAACGTGCACATTTGAGACTGAGATGTTGGGCTGAAGCACTTTAAGCAGGTCTCACACTTGCAAAGCAGGGATTGATGGCAGCATTTGCGGAATGCAAGCTGCATTTTTACTGGGACACACCTGAAGCATATACGTACCTAAAATAAACCTCTTTGCATCCAGCATGTGCAAGCACGCATGAGCACAAGTAAGGAAGGGGCAGAACAGAGAAAGTCTAGGAGCAGAGAATGATTTGCACACAAAGCAAGCGGGAGGCGAAGGTGCTTCTTCTGAGACCAGGCAATAATGTCAGTGTGGCTCTCAAAGAGCAATTGCGCTGCTTCTTTTCTCCTTGTGCCAAGCGTCAAAACTTCCCCCCTTCATTAGTCCAGATGGCTGGTGCCTCTGGGGCATTGTAATCTATATCTGAAGACAGAGAGCAACGTGTTTGATGTTACTCACAATAGAGGACATATTCCAGCCTCCTCCTCCCGTGGGTTAATTTATCACTAAGAAATACTACCCTTAAGTTCTGCTACCAGCATCATCAGGAAGAACAGGACTCAGGGAACTGCAAAGATTCTCATTCCACCCCTGTAACTTGGCACCGGGATTAAAATAGAGCAAGCCGGGCAACAGAAATTTGAAGGATACCTGCTGGCTGCAGTTAAATATAGCATTTTTACTCCTGGAGAATAAAAGAAAACCTGAACCAGCTATGGATTGTAAAGCAGAGGAAATTATGCTAGGGGAAGTCATATAATCACAAAAGAGAAGAAGCCCCTTGGGTTTTGATATTTGGAAAAGGAAGGATGGTTGCCATGCCTTCACCGCACAGAAAAGCAGAGGGAGATACAGGGCTGTTTTCCCTCTTGCACTCTGTATTAAACTTGATAACAATCTTACTTGTTCTTGAACAAAAATCAGGAAGAATACGGACCGCTTTTCAGGTTCAGTCCAGTTCAGAAAAAGGACTGGTTCAGTCCAGTTTCCAGGTCCAGTTCAGAAAAACTCAGCCTTCCCACCAGGCAGGGGTTGGTCAGGTTGGGCTCTGGCCAAGGGCCAGGCTAACCCCTGAGCCCTCAGTACCAGCTGCAGTTCCCAATGCACCATTGGGGCTCCCCATGCTGTCTCTGTCCACCATCATTGGAGTGCTGGTGGACAGGGACAGTATGGGGAGCCCAGTGCAGGGATTTGCCCCAGAGCTAAAAACCTGGTACTGTAGGATACACTAGAAGAAAGCACAGAGTACAGGATTGCTTTGTTTTCCCCCCCTCCTGCCTCCCTATGTATCTGTGACCTGACACTCCTTAGCACATCAGGATGGAAGGCAAAGGGTTTGTTGCGAGATGCAGGCTTTTCAGGGGATACTCCTATTGCAGCCCTAAATGCTACCACCCTCCCCCCCCCAGCATGCTAAGAACCCAGCACATCTGAAGAGGAGGAGGAGGGGGAAAAGGAAGCTTTCCTCTTGACCTGAGGCATGTAGTGGCAACGTACAGAAGAAATTCCTTTTCCTATTTCCCCACTGCTCCTCCTGTCAGAGGGGTGAATGAAGGGCCCATTTAGGGAGGTTTGCATGATAGTGGGGGCTTGTGGGAATGGGGTGGCATGTTCCCTGCACTTGAGCTCGGAAGAGAGTTTGGGAGGTTTTAGCTGTTCACCTATTCAGGAGGGCTTTGTGGTCCTCCATTTCCAAGCCTGCGCGTGGGAGACACTGTTGACATGTAGAGGCTGTGCTCACCCAGCCTATGGAGCCAATCGCAGGATATGGCCTGGGTTCTGGATTCAAAGCTGGGCAGCCATGTAGCTCAAAGCCCTGGGGAGATGAAGTCCAAGCCACTCAGAGCTGGGTGTTCCTGGCATATAATGAATGCATTGCCAAATGTCTGGAAACACAGGAAGTTCAGTAAGGACATCTGAGAAGAATTATCGATCTGAAGTCTTTCTTTCTCCTGCAAACTTCCCCAACACCACCCCATCCTGAAAGTTCTCTGCTTGCTAAACAAATATTCCGCTTATCAGCTTAAGAACATTCTGTGCCGCTTCTGTGATATGGGAAAATACATTATAGTCTGTTCCATGGGGAAATTTTGAGAAGCCTTGCGCAGCGAGGGTGCTTGGTGCAATTTTCCCATTAAGACATTCCAGATGGTTAAACCATAACCAGCCCTATTTTATACCACTACGGGGACACTGCTGGCTTTGCATTAATCCTGAAACCAGGTTCACAGCCCAATCTTATCTCCCACCAGCTTGTGCAAAGCAGCCGTGCCGACAGAGGGTGAGCTTCATGCTATGCTGGGGGTAAATGGCCTGGGAGAAGTCAATAATCATTTTTTTACTTACCTCTCTGTAAGCTGCTTGGCCATCAATGAGTCTCTTTGCACCTATGCTACCTATGTAGCTGGGATACATCTGAAAAGCCTTCAGGGGCATGTTAGGCTGGATTAAGGGGCATAGCATCTTGGTGTGGGCTGCTGCAATCAAAATCCTCCCTCTCCCACCCCCTCCCCAATCCTCCCCAAAAACCAGCCTCCACCATCACCTTACTTGTTCTGGTGTGGGTTGGGTAAGCTGGGGGCAGATGTACTGGACCTCCAGCTGCTCAGACTGGTGGCCCCAAAGCACATGACAATGCACATGACAAAGCGGTTTGGTGGGCCGCTATGAGATATTGGCGGGCCGCTGTGAGATACAGGAAGCTGGACTAGATGGGCCTATGGCCTGATCCAGTGGGGCTGTTCTTATGTTCTTAAACTACAATTCCCAGGAGGCCTTGCAGGTCTCTTGTTATCTGGTGTGCTCCCTGGGGCATTTGGTGGGCCGCTGTGAGATACAGGAAGCTGGACTAGATGGGCCTATGGCCTGATCCAGTGGGGCTGTTCTTATGTTCCTAACTACAATTCCCAGGAAGCCTTGCAGGTCTCTTGTTATCTGGTGTGCTCCCTGGGGCATTTGGTGGGCCGCTGTGAGATACAGGAAGCTGGACTAGATGGGCCTATGGCCTGATCCAGTGGGGTTGTTCTTATGTTCTTAACTACAATTCCCAGAATGCCTTGCAGGTCTCTTGTTATCTGGTGTGCTCCCTGGGGCATTGGGTGGGCCGCTGTGAGATACAGGAAGCTGGACTAGATGGGCCTATGGCCTGATCCAGTGGGGCTGTTCTTATGTTCTTATGACAATGGCACAGCTTTCAAGGTGCCTGACTGGGTCTTACAACAGGGGATCTTGTTATCTGTAGCCCCGGACAGGATTGGGCTGTAAAGGATGGAACCCACGTGAAGCCCACTATGTTAAAAAGGGAACGCTAGTGAGAGCTTCAGATAAGACACTCACGAGGCAAACAATTATTCTGTCCTTTCCACCCTGCTTTGCCAAGCTTGACTAGGAGATGCAATTCAGTGAACAGCAGAATAACTACAACTCTTCCTGGCCCTGTTCCATGCTTAGCGTCTGGTCTGAAGCCTGACAGGCGAGGTAACAAGAAATGACAATTGTTAAAAGTGGCTTCACAATGCGGCCTCACATTTATTGGAACTCACTGGAGTGTATTGCCAAATTATTTTGTATCGGCTTTGGACTGGCGCCAGTGGGCCACGGCCTGGTCATATAAGTGCTCCTTCAAATCAGGTGTCCAAAGCTGGATAAGCAGTTCAAGTGAGGTATTCTGCACTAGTCACATCTCACTTGGAATACTGGATCTAGGGGAGGGGACCCTGATAAGCTGAACTGGGCAGTAGCATTCCGGGAGGACAGCACTAGGTTTTGTAGGTGCCTCAAGGCGCTCTGTAAGTTGCCCTTCCCCTCACCTTCAAACCCATTTCGGGTGGCCAAGAGCAAAGCAGAGGAGTCTCCTCCGCTTTGCCCTCACTGCTTGGGATGGCTCCAAAGGCAAGAGGGAGGCGTCACTTACACAGCGCATTGAGGTACCTGTGCCTCAATGAGGTACCTCTAGGAACACTACTGGAACTGGGTTCAGGGAAGGGCAACTAAGACGAAAAGTCAGCTGAAGCACAAGGCAGCTTTTCTTTGCCTATAGAGTCGGAGCAGGGCGGCAGGTCTTATTAGAGCAGGTCCAAAATGATGACAAGAACTTACAATCTGGAACGCCCTTGTAAGTTGTTGAAGCTCAGCCTGGTTGGTTTTAACTTTTAAGAACATAAGAAGACCCCTGCTGGATCAGGCCAAAGGCCCATCAAGTCCAGCTTCCTGTATTTCACAGTGGCCCACCACAGGGAGCACACAAGACAACATGACACAACCTGTGTCCTGGTGCTCCCCCCCCCCACATCTGGCACTTTGAAGTAGCCTAAAATCAGGAGCTTGCATGTACCTATCCAGACTTGTAACCCATGACTGCCTTTTCCTCCAGAAATTTGTCTAAGCAAAATGCATCACTACTTCTAGGCAAGATGCCATCACTACTTCCTGTGGCAAGCAGTTCCACAGACTAAGTTAAAGAAAAAGAAATATTTTCTTTTTTTTCTGTCCTAACTCTCCCAACACTCGATTGTCAGAGAAGTTGATGGAGATGATAAAGTATCTTCTAAAAATTCAGTACAAACTCTGTCCACCAAGTGGGTCTTCTTTCTTCTGGACAGGCTGGGAATTTCTAACTGTCCAGAAAAAAAATAAAAAATAATAATAATAAAAAATAAAAACGTAATTAAAAAACACCACTGTAAGTACTAAATATGTGACAAAATTCAAGTATCAGTCCCTTTCCTAGCCTGCCCAAAGCACTAGTAGTTCTGCATTGTAAAGGTCCCCCCTCCTCTCCTCACCAGAGACATTTACTGGGAAAAAAATATTGCAGAGAAATTCATTTTCTTTTTAGTAGATTTCTGGGAAACTAGAGTAATTATCATCGTCTTAAACTGTCACAAGTTCTCAATTGCCTTTCAGTTATTATTTCAGTTAAAATGTGATACTGCACCAACCACAAAAAAGTGGTCTGATTTGCAGTTAGGAAGTACCTGCATGTTGGCATCCTTCAGTCTCGGAAGACTGTGGTATCGCGCTCTGAATAGTGGTTCTGGAACAGTGTCCTCTCCAGTGCACGAAGCCTGGGTAAAGTAGATAAGGAGGATAGACTGCTACCCATGCAGCAAATGAGTCATCCAGTATATTTAAGAGAAGAATGTTATCGGTTGGGAACTAGGGTTCCAGTTCAATTCACTCTTTCCTAGGCCCCATTGAACACAATGGAACATACTTTTGAGTATGCATCAGATTGCGCTGTAAGACTCAGACACAGAGAAGCAAACCAATGCTACATTATGCCACAGTCTCTCTTTTTGGGTTCATGTTCTCCTTGCTTTAAGCATTGTTGAAAGCAGAAAAGTTGCAAAACTGATTTTTCAGTTTCTGGGGGGAGGGGGGATGAGTATTTCTCCAACACCCTCCTTGCAACTGCACAAGAGTTCAGATGACTTTCCAAAGCCGTTTGCCCGGTCAGTCGATCAGCATTCAGAGACACTCCAAGAGTTCCTTCACACCTGTCACCTGTACTGCAAGCTGCATTCGCGAATCCTGGTGTTCTCCTTCTGTTGGGCTCTGTCCATAAATGAGCAGAGGGCGGAGGAGCAATGATGTATGGGGCCTTGCCACTCCGGGGCTAGTAGAGTGATAGGTGCACACTCCAAGGCACACTTTAGCCCCTCTGCTCATGTAGAGTGTTGGGAGAGTTAGAACAGACAAGAGAAAATATTTCTTTACACAGCGTGTGGTTGGTCTGTGGAACTCCTTGCCACAGGATGTGGTGACGGCATCTGGCCTGGACGCCTTTAAAATGGGATTGGACAGGTTTCTAGAGGAAAAATCAATTACGGGTTACAAGCCATGATGTGTATGCGCAACCTCTTGATTTTAGAAATGGGTTATGTCAGAAGGCCAGATGCAAGAGAGGGCACCAGAATGCAGGTCTCTTGCTCTCTTGTGTGCTCCCTGGGGCATTTGGTGGGCCGCTGTGAGATACAGGAAGCTGGACTAGATGGGCCTATGGCCTGATCCAGTGGGGCTGTTCTTATGTTCTTAAACTACAATTCCCAGGAGGCCTGGCAGGTCTTCTTGTTGTCTGGCGTGCTCCCTGGGGCATTTGGTGGGCCGCTGTGAGATACAGGAAGCTGGACTAGATAGGCCTATGGCCAGATCCAGTGGGGCTGTTCTTATGTTCTTATGTAGTGGTATACAGTCTGGAAACCACCACCTCCGAGGAACATAAAGTTTCCATTCTTAATAAGCTTTTGGGTGAGCCTTTTCTATATGCCCATGAACTACCCTTCCTTCTTGTCCTTGACTCCCTGCTACTAACAAAATCGATCAATGACACATTTTTGTTTGCCCCCCCCCCAAAAAAATAGCATATCATTTACACAGAGGCTGTCTTCACATCTTGAGAAAGCATAGTGTTCTGCATTGTAATTGACTGTGTGCCGAATCCTACCCAATTTTCCAGTGCCAATGCAGCTGTAATGTAGCACCGAGATAAGGGACCAAATGTTTTCTTGAGGAGGTCTTGAGGACTGTTACCCTCCCCCCCCCACAGCCAGATGCAGAGCACACCCTCTGGCATTGGCATTGCTACATCAGGCTTGAAAGTTGCCCTAGATTTTGGCCTTTAGGCTACTAGGCTACTAGGTTTACTACTACAAGGGCCCTAGATTTGGGCCTTTAATGGCCAAGTAGCTGAATGGAATTAAGCTGAATCTCAATTGGCAGGAAAGAGTCTAAGACTAGAAGTCTTCCAGGTGGGACCTGGTCAAAAATGGGTGGTGTTTAATCTCCATTCTGGGCGCAACTATTCTTTTATGGACTAGGAAGCTTACAATGGCTGTTTGGAGCCTTGGGACCTTCTCTAGCCATCAGTGATGGGGCTGGGTGAGTATGATGATTGGTTCCTTGAAAACTGCACTGATGGCACATGGATGTTGTGCTGACATCAAGCTGATTATGCACCAATGTCAAGACACTACTCTGTGGATGATGGGCTATGTCAAGGTTTCCATTGATGCTGTTGGCATTTCTAGGAAAGGTTGTGCCAGCACTGATGGGAAGGCATTGCTTGAAAGGGCTTAGATATGACCAACTTTGCACCAGCATCCATGTGGCACCTGAACAGGACTGGGGTGTAAGTCTAGGAGGACCAATGCATTCTAGCATCTGTGAGAAGGCTACTGATGCGCTAATGCTGAGAAGAAAAAGTCCAGTTTAATTCTAAGCTGATCCTCCCGCATTCCGATTCTCTTTGACTATCAGCCCCACATTCATTGGTTACATCAGTGCCGTATGAGGAGGGGAGAGAAATTCATGCAACTGGTAGACAGATGCTATCACTCTCTCTCAATCCCCTTGATGCATTCCTGTGGATCACTGCAAGCTGCGGGGATGTACCAGATGTCAGCTCTGCGGGACTGGAGTAATTAAGACCATCTTTGCATCATCTCTGGCTTGGTGGACTGTTTGCATGGAATTATTTATGCTAATTCACTCAGACACAGGATTAGGGGTCTTGGTACCCAAAGAGGATGCCTGTCAGAGACATGGGGATTTGAAAGTGCTGTTGAAGTAGGCCAGCTGTGAACCTGTAATGGTGTTATCAGTAGTGTACCTGAACACATCCTGATACCATGAATCTCAGCAGCTGCTCTTGGCGATCACCCTGTTATCTCCCAAATAATTATCTTCAGAGAGTGAGCTTACCTCCCCCCTTCTAATTTACATATCCTCTTTTCTGTTCTCCATCTGATATGCCTCTCTATGCTCAAATTTCAGCAGCTTTAAATAATTCTGCCCCTTCGGAATTTGATTAGGGCGAAGTGCATATACATAGATATCAAACCCCCCCTCCCTGCCCCATGAGCTGTTGAAACATTTTGGAGGCTACCCTTGCTTCTTCTTCCATCATTGTTTCTCCTAAATTATACCTGGTTCTTCTATCATCCCTTCTCAACAATTCAACTACCTCTTAATCTATGGAAGTAGGAGGAGAAGCTGGTCTCACCTCAGCCGAAACTAGCTATTTGCACAGAGACCCACATTTAAAAAAAAAAATACACAAAATATTACCTACAGCCTAATTTAGAGATACAGAAAGCCCTTTTGCGATTGCTATTGTTACACAACTGGGAGTCGGGAACTCTTGCCAATCTACTGCAAATTATCCAGTAATCTACAAGTAGATCCCAATCAGGTTTCAGGGCACCCCTGGGATAGGCAAACAAGAGCCATTTGCAACACTGACAGATGCAATGTGCACATTTGTTCAAGCTATGCAAAAGAAGCTCAGGAGCCATTTCTCAGTTTATCACAATACTGATGTGGAAATGTGACCACAAATGATTCTACAGATGTGTTTCCTCTCAACCTCAGGCTTCCCCAGCTGGAACATAACATCTCATTCACCTTACAAAGTTGTTGTTGTAAGGACAACATAAAGTTAAGACACAAGAAATGGTTAAGACACAAGTGGCTGAAAATATCTGGCCTAAAGTCTGTGCCTATATGCTCTTTTGGAAATGCTACAACGCTATCTTGTCTGGGAAGATGTTATTCACGCAGTGAGTCTGAATAATCCTTATATTTTATATAAACATTTGGGTTGGTGGACTCAATCTCCCAGCTCTGACTCCCATCTTGCACCCCTAACTCAGACCCCTGGTGCATTTCCTGGTTTCTGGTTCCTAGCTCTCAGTGGTCTACTGCCTACGGTTTAGCCCCGAGAGCCCCCTAGTTGGGGTAAATGTGAGCGAGTCTGCAGCATGCAAAACTCAGCTTTCTCTGTGGCTGCACTGAAAACAATAGCCTGACAAGGAGGAAGATGCATAATTAATATTCTTCCAGTCAAAATAGTACCCAGCTGACGGAGAGGTGGCAAAAATAGGCTGTCTCTTGGTTATTATTAGATTTTCTGATTGCTTCTTGAGCTCAATACCATTAGACACATTCCTTAGAAACGACACTGAAAAATACAACTCTTGAATTGTTAATAATCATTTGTTAAAGCAGACATGTTTCAAGGCAGTCCTTCCTCTCTTGGAATGACTTTGGTGACGTTCTCCCTGCAAGAACTAATCAATCGTATAATGGAAATGAAGGAATGAGCGCACCAATCTCTGAGCGGTTTCGGTAAAGAATGCCATTGTCTCTGTTATTAATACATGGATTAGGGTTGACTCTGAAAAATAATTTAGGACAATTAAATATACTCGCTGATAAAAATTACCCCGCCGAGCTATTATTAGCATGCCATTCACGTCAAAGTGGACCTCCACTTCGCTTGTCGACTGTGATAACACAGTGGTTGTTTCTACTTATGGCCCAATCCCATGGGCCGTTTGCAACAGCAGGAGGCATGTCCCACTATCACAAAACTTTGGATGTGGATGGGGAGTGCACTGTTGCTGGGCCAGTCCGAGTCACTGCTGCAAGGCACTGACCACATTGGAGCCTCCCTGCCGCAGATCCTAGGTTGTGTCAGCCTTGGTAAGTCGGCAGCCGGGACATGGCTTGGGCAAGGTAGGAGAGGAAAGGGAGAGTTTTGGGAAGGATCTGGGGAGGACAGGGGACATTTTGGAGAAGGGAGGCGGTGGATCCGGACAGGTGGACAGGTCGATGAAAGTGTCGACCCAATGTGCAGCGGCAGTGAAGAAGGCCAATTCTATGCTTGGGATCATTAGAAAAGGTATTGAGAACAAAACGGCTAATATTATAATGCCGTTGTACAAATCGATGGTAAGGCCACACCTGGAGTATTGTGTCCTGTTCTGGTCACTGCATCTCAAAAAGGACATAGTGGAAATGGAAATGGTGCAAAAGAGAGCAACTAAGATGATTACGGGGCTGGGGCACCTTCCTTATGAGGAAAGGCTACGGCGTTTGGGCCTCTTCAGCCTAGAAAAGAGACGCCTGAGGGGGGACATGATTGAGACATATAAAATTATGCAGGGGATGGACAGAGTGGATAGGGAGATGCTCTTTATACTCTCACAGAACACCAGAACCAGGGGACATTCGCTAAAATTGAGTGTTGGGAGAATTAGAACAGACAAGAGAAAATTTTACTCAGTGTGTGGTAAATCTGATCTCAGTAGTCAGTTTTCTGTCTTCCCCAAATGCCTGTAAATCTCAATTGCAAATTGTCCAGGATTTTCTAAGCTTCAAAGATCATTTAAGGACCATCAAAGGTTTGTGTGTCTTTATTTTAGACCTGAGCTCAGGGCTAGAAATTGCCTGCTCCACACTTTTCTGCAGAAAAGCAGAGGTGATGCAATCAACTCCCTGTCAGCCTCAGTTATTAACAGTATTTATTAACAGTATTTATATACCGCTTTTCAACTAAAAGTTCACAAAGCGGTTTACAGAGAAAAATCAAATAACTAAATGGCTCCCTGTCCCAAAAGGGCTCACATTCTAAAAAGATGCAAATGAATACCAGCAGACAGCCACTAGAACAGACACTGCTGGGGTGAGGTGGGCCAGTTACTCTCCCCCTGCTAAAAAAAGGAGCACCCACTTGAAAAAGTGCCTCTTACCCAATTAGCAGGGGTTAATTGGGTTGTCCCTATTGGCAATATGGGAAGATTACTACTGCTTACCTTGCACTGCTATTGCAAGGATAACATGTGAAGATGTAAAGAACTTTCACACACAGAAAGTTTTGTGCAAATACTAATTTATTTGTATCTCTCACACACACTACTGTTTTTTTACTCCTTTTTTTTACTGCAACAGACTAACATGGTTTCCCTGCTATAACTTTCACAATTTGTATATAAAAGATATTTTAAGTCCTTAATGAGTATCACAAGCCAATCAGACAGCTGTAGCTTACCTCATTAGATAAAGAACAATAATGTTTGAAAGATGGCTATGTTATCAACTGCAGAGCTGCCAATCAAGGAGAAAGGTCTGTTTTTAGAACATGAAGAGACAGCGCAAAGACCTCAAAGCTTCCTATTCAAGTATTTAACCAGTGTAGAAACTGGAGGTGATGAGGATATATTTCGGGATCAGTTTGGTGCTGTATTGAGAAGCTGAAAACAGATCATCTTAAAGTGGAGGGTAAAATGTAATGGTGTGGTGCTGGGTAGGGCAGGTGTTCTTGACTGTGATCCTTGACAATGAACAATGCATGGGCATGTTGGAGAATCCTTATTCTCCATTACTTGTTAAAGAGGCAAGCCATTTTCAGCTTATCTTGTCTCTTCAGCAGTAAAAAACAGCTGGAGTAAAAACTTCAACGTAGAATGGTGTGCACAGGTGGGGCTTTCGTATCCTCTGATTCCGTGGATCTGGCTCAACACAGGTTCCCCGGAACCACGCTGAGCCAGATTAGGCCCAACCTGAAACTTTCAGAGGCACCCAGAACTGTGCTCCGGTCACCTCCAGAGCCTACAAACACCTCTGAGGCCTGTGTTTTGCATCAAAACCAGAAGTGATGTCCTTCCCCAGCCCTCCAAAAGCCTTATAAGGCCTTTAAACATCACTTCTGGTTTTCGTGCAAAACAAGAAGCGACCTTCTAAGGCCTCCCAGAGACCTCAGAAGGGGCTCTGGAGGTGACCTGAGCACAGCTCTGGACACTTTCGGAAGCCTTAAGGGTTGCCAAACCATGGATTTTTATCCACAGTTTTTTTGGTATCGACAGGGGGTCCAGGAATGAAACCCCTGCAAATACCAAGGCAGATGTTCTGGATACAAGCCAGCTTCATATGTGCTCGGAGCTGTTGCCGAATGCCCCGCAGATCTGAAATCCACGTACAGGATGGAAACTGAGAAATCTGTCTACAGAAGGGGGAAAAACGAGGATTACTGAGTAGTAGAGATAAGACACTGATAAAGTTTTATTTCTTTGCCACAAGGCTCAATTTCAAAACCAGGAAGCAGCAGAGTGAGATGAGGCCTGCCAACAGCATCTTGTGCTTCATTTAACTAACTATGGTTCAGCTGAAAGATTATGTCTGGAACATTATGCTTTCTCCAGGAAAGCTCACTCCTCTGTATCAGAAACAGCAATCTTTCTCTTCCTTTGACTCCCTCCTGAAACGCTACTTCTTCAAGCAGTTGTTCACGAATGACCACAGATACCCTTATTGATTGCATCCTTTGTTCAGTACCTTGTCCATACAATAAAAGATCCCGGAGCACAGATCTCTTTAGAAGTCATGTTGACTGAGCAGGTGAACCTTCCCAACCCCCGACATAAGTAGGTTGGCCGTGGTTATAAGTGGTAAAGGAAATGCACTAAAGGAAATGTCAGTAAGTGTAAAGTCATGCACATTGGGGCAAAAAATCAAAACTTCACATATAGCCTGATGGGTTCTGAGCTGTCTGTGACAGATCAGGAGAGAGATCTTGGGGTGGTGGTGGACAGGTCGATGAAAGTATCGACCCAGTGTGTGGCGGCAGTGAAGAAGGCCAATTCTATGCTTGGGATCATTAGGAAAGGTATTAAGAACAAAACGGCTAGTATTATAATGCCGTTGTACAAATCGATGGTAAGGCCACACCTGGAGTATTGTGTCCAGTTCTGGTCGCCACATCTCAAAAAAGACATAGTGGAAATGGAAAAGGTGCAAAAGAGAGCAACTAAGATGATTACGGGGCTGGGGCACCTTCCTTATGAGGAAAGGCTACGGCGTTTGGGCCTCTTCAGCCTAGAAAAGAGACGCTTGAGGGGGGACATGATTGAGACATACAAAATTATGCAGGGGATGGACAGAGTGGATAGGGAGATGCTCTTTACACTCTCACATAACACCAGAACCAGGGGACATCCACTAAAATTGAGTGTTGGGAGAGTTAGAACAGACAAAAGAAAATAGTTCTTTACTCAGTGTGTGGTTGGTCTGTGGAACTCCTTGCCACAGGATGTGGTGATGGCGTCTAGCCTGGATGCCTTTAAAAGGGGATTGGACAAGTTTCTGGAGAAAAAATCCATTACTGGGTACAAGCCATGATGTGTATGCACAACCTCCTGATTTTAGAAATGGGCTATGTCAGAATGCCAGGTGCAAGGGAGGGCACCAGTTTGAAGTCTCTTGTTATCTGGGGTGCTCCCTGGGGCATTTGGTGGGCCGCTGTGAGATACAGGAAGCTGGACTAGATGGGCCCATGGCCTGATCCAGTGGGGCTGTTCTTATGTTCTTATGTTCACTCTGCCCAGGCTCTGAGGGAGCTTTCTCTCGCTGCATGATAAACTAATAATTAACTCCTATCTCTATTCACACTACTGGGTGTTTCCTAAACTCTGGTTTCCAATTCCAAGCTGCAGAATATTTTTGGAAGGAAATATTTGATTCACATATAGAACTGGAGAATTACTAAGGGCACCACCACCCCCGACAATGCCCCCAATGTACCAATTGGGGGGAAGGCCATTGGGTTACCCTAAGAAGTGCACCCCTGGCCAAAAGGCAGCAGAGCTAAAGGCAAGGTTCCTCAAAAGGGAGACAACAAGGCACTGCCCTGGATCTGTTGCCAGGGTGACAGATACACAATTCTCTTTCCTGCCAGGAAGCCCAGATGGTCCAGGGGATGCAGCCATGAGGTGGAGTAGCCCTGTCAAGCTGTTGCTGTTCATAAGACAGCCAGCCACAGGACAGAATGGGTCCACCCCAGAGCTGTCCAACAGCTAGGAGAGAGGAGGAAGGAATGGAAGCAAGAGCCAGGGGAGGAGGGCTCAGGGTGACAACCTCCTTCCCTGTCGTGACTGCAGATGGGGCTGGGAGGGACTGGGACTAGGCCATCAGAGAAATTGGGCAAGATGCCCTCTTTCCGCCACACGCCACAAGCGAGGCAAACTCATATTCTGGACCAAGTAACCTCTACCTTGTTCCCTGATTAGTAATTGCAAAGGAAGTAAAAAAGAACAAAAGGGTCTGTGGCTGGAAGAATGAAATTTTCCAGTGAGTTCTGTGTGCACAACATATTTCCACCAAATTTGGAAACTCTTCCCCAGGGACCCACCACCACCACCACCTGAGGAATTTTGCAGAAAACCAACAGAGTTTGGGGAAGATTAGCATAGCCTCTCAATGCAGAGATGCTAATTTAATACATGCAAGGAGTTAAAAATCTGCTTTTTTATTTTATTTATTTTCTTAGCCTCTTTCCTCTGTCGTTTCAGCAGGAGCAGAGCTTGAGCCTTTAATGGCAAGTGTTAATGGCAAAAGAGACTTGCAAGGTGCCAGTAAGCCTAGTTGTCCAGATCCTATGGTACAGAGTCATGGACTCTTTGCTCACAAAAGGAGAGGAAACTGAACGCTTTCCACATGTGCTGCCTCTGACGCATCCTCAGCATCACCTGGCAGGACAAAGTTCCAAACAACACAGTCCTGGAACGAGCCGGAATCCCTAGCACGTATGCACTGCTGAAACAGAGACGCCTGCGTTGGCTCGGTCATGTCGTGAGAATGGATGATGGCCGGATCCCAAAGGATCTCCTCTATGGGGAACTCGTGCAAGGAAAGCGCCCTACAGGTAGACCACAGCTGCGATACAAGGACATCTGCAAGAGGGATCTGAAGGCCTTAGGAGTGGACCTCAACAGGTGGGAAACCCTGGCCTCTGAGCGGCCTGCTTGGAGAAAGGCTGTGCAGCATGGCCTTTCCCAGTTTGAAGAGACACTTGGCCAACAGACCGAGGCAAAGAGGCAAAGAAGGAAGGCCCATAGCCAGGGAGACAGGCCAGGGACAGACTGCACTTGCTCCCGGTGTGGAAGGGATTGTCACTCCCGAATTGGCCTTTTCAGCCACACTAGATGCTGTTCCAGAACAACCATTCAGAGCACGATTCTGTAGTCTTCCGAGACTGAAGGTTGCCAACTAACTAACATGGTATAGAACAACTTTACCCATTTGGGCAGAGAGAGCGGTAGCCCAACCAGGGCCAAGGTAGATTTGCTTCACACCTATTGGTTTGTAGCTTTCTGCCCCATTACCCACAGAGACTGGCTGGTCTTGTTGAAGGACTGCTGCAGAAAATGAAACCCTGCAGGCACTACCAGTTACCAATGTTTGCTGTCAACATCAATGATCTAGGAGGGTGAACCATTCTGTAGCCAACAGTAGGGCAGAAGGAGTCCAAATCTTTAACTTGATTTGAAGACCCAACTATTCCACAAGAGAGAAGCATATATATGTATATCAGGGCCCTTTAAGCATGCTGCTATTTATAGATTGATCTATCATCATCACATCCTTCTTCCAAGGAGCTTAAGACAGTGACATGGTTCCTCCATTTTATTTTTGCATTAAACCTGTGGGTTGGTTAGGTTAAGGGAGGTAGACTGATCCAAGGTCACCCCAGTGAACTTCTTAACCAAGCAGGAATCTGATCCTGTGTTCCCTGGTTCTTGCTGGACACTCAAACCACTACACCAGCTGGTACAGCATAGCAGGTAAGATAGTGAGCTGTGAATCTGGACTTCCTTGGTTCAAATCTCACTGCCTTTTCCATGAGTTCACTGATGACCTTAGGCAAGTTGCAATAGCAGTAACAGAAAAAAAGGGGGAACCACCATGAGAGGGCATGAAGGGCAGTGGAGAAGGAGGGGAGGGGAGCTCAAAGACACCTGGAAAAGGCTTAAGGTGATGGACAACTCCTTTGACTCCTCTGACAAATTCCAGTGTGATGTATGGAAAAGGTTTTCAGCTAAAAAGGCCCCATCTCTCCACCGCTCTACTTCACATCTTTAGCTCATGCAGTGTGTGTTCAGTGGACAGGCCTTTTCTGGCCATTGGAACAAATTCAATATGACCCCACAGAACACAAATTTCCCAGCTATTACTGCACAAAAGAATGCCATAGAAGGTGGAGGAACTGAACCAGTCAGTCTGATACAGGACAATCACCCTCCCCCCTTCCCTTTTCACATGAGCTCCTTACCCCCCTATTTTAGACATCCCTGCTGAAGTGACCTTCAGACCACTCCAAATCTTCAGCTGTCAGGCGGGAGTAATGCAGTCAGATACCTCACTTTTAAGCCGGAGATAAAGAGGTTTTTTCATCAGGCATCTCCATTGTTCGTTAACTGCTCCGTAGCTTTGTTCCCAACAGGAAAGTGGATATTCATAAAAGAACCTGACACCAGCCTTGACTGTCCTGATAACCTTGGAGGAGGCTTGTCAAGGATGAAGCTGGACACAGGCAAACCATCCCTGGTTGAGGCTCTTCTCCAATTATTTATGGCTTTTAAGGACAAACCACTGCTATGAACATCCACTCAGGCACTCCTGGGAATGCTCCCGGCTCTTGCTCTGAGTGAGAAGGTGAAGCAGAATTTTCTCACTCCAGCTGGCCAGGTCCCCCACCACACACTGAGTTCCTGCACATATACGGTTGCCCCCCCCCCATTTTACTTATCCGCTGACCATAAATTTCCCCCATCATGAACATGACTCAACTGCCTCTGTCAAAGTCCCTGCACTTTGACCAGCAATTTTCAATGCTTTTCTTCTCATGAAGAACGGTCTTCTCTATGGTCTTTGCCTCTTGTGATGGCACTTCCGGCTTCCGGGAGACTCTTCTGAGTTCTGCAGCTCTGTTCCTAGGGCAATGGTCTGTAGTAATGAATTGTCAGTCCCTCTTCCTTCGCCAGTGGAAGAGGGACAGGCAATTTGTTACTACAGAGAATTGCCGTAGAAACAGAGCCACAGAAACCAGAAGAGTTTTTCAGCTCCAAACTCCCAAACTCCTGTGGCACACCTGAAGACCTTTTGTGGCACACCAATGTGCCATGGCACATCAGTTGAAAAACACAGAGCCAAATCCTGAGTGTGGCGGTCCGGCTTTCCGCTGGAGTGCACTGTTGTAAATGCGCCATAAGGCACGTTTGCGAGGCTTACCGCCAGGCCAGCACCCGTGCTAGCCCAGCACTGGGCAGCGCTGGGCTAGCACTGGGAGGGCACCTGTCTTCTGCTACTCACAGACTGCCAAGCCACGGCACAGTAAAAGGGGGAGGGGAGGGGGGCCGGGAGGAGACATTCTGAGGAGGGGGGAGGCAGGCGGAGGGCAGAGAGAGGGCGGGGAGGAGGCGTGATGGGGAGGTGGGGAAAGGGCAGATGGGAGATGTGCCGGGGGGAAGGAGCGGGGAGGCAGAGAGGTGGGTCCATTGGAGCCCCGCTCCACTGGATCCTGTCCATTCGTGTAGGGCTCAGCGCCCTGCACAAACTCCTTTACCTTACCGCCGACCTTTTGGTCGGCGGTAAAGTGAGTATCCCCATTGTGGGGCTGCTTCCTTTACCTGGGAGAAGGGGACAAAAGCTCCCTCATCCCGAGGTGCTGCCTGCGGCAGCCCGACAAATGTAGGATGCGGCGGCAGCCATTTTTAGTGCCGCCAAAGTTGGCCACCCTGGGCAGCTCAGGATTGGGCTGCCCGGGCTCAATCCTAGCCACACCTACCTGGGAGTAAGCCCTATTGATTACAGTGGGATTTATTTTTGAGTAGACATGCATAGGATTGCACAATAAGATGTCAGGGAGACTGCTAAATTAGTATCCTTCTCCCTGACATGCTTGTTTTCTCTATGCAGGGAATTTTTAAATAGAGGAGCATTCCGTCACGGGGGGGGGGGCTATCTCTAGTCTGACTGGGAACAACTCTAGATAGAGCTTTACTCTTTCTGTGAGAACTAGGTCTAACTTTACATGGCATTTCAGATAAAGCAAAATGGGGTGTACCCTGATCCAGCAAAATACCCGCAACAAATTGCAGTGTGAGGCACCTCTGCCCTTGGCTCCCCCCGGTCCTCCCCATCTATCTACCTGCTCTCCATTCCTTCTGTCCCTACCAGCAACAAGCTCACAAGACCCCTGGCATGCTAATCATTTCTTTTGAACCGATGGAATGTTCACCAACCTTCTCTAACATCTCAACCACTGGTCTGATGGCTGGAGAGACTCGGTCCAGAGCCCAGACGTCCAGCCTGAGCTGTCCAATTCCATCGCTACAGAGGTTTCAAAGGCTGCAGTTCCCTCCCCCTCCTTTTGTCAAGTTTCAGTTGGCAATGTTCAGTCTCGAAAGACTCTGGTATCGCGCTCTGAAAGGTGGTTCTGGAACAGCGTCTAGTGTGGCTGAAAAGGCCGATTCGGGAGTGACAATCCCTTCCACACTGGGAGCAAGTGCAGTCTGTCCCTGGCCTGTCTCCCTGGCTATGGGCCTTCCTTCTTTGCCTCTTTGCCTCGGCCTGTTGGCCAAGTGTCTCTTCAAACCGGGAAAGGCCGTGCTGCACAGCCTGCCTCCAAGCAGGCCGCTCAGAGGCCAGGGTTGTCAAGTTTATCTGATTGCAAGGGGTTAATTGACAAAAATACTATTTTCCAGCAGACCTCCTGTGATTTAATTTTGCACTGTGCAGCCACAGGGAGTGCCCTTCTGGCTATTCAAAGCTGGAGTTGAGTTCACAAAAAATAGATAAAGCATTCCGACAAGCAGGAATCAGTACCAGCCAGTGATTTCTAAAGGCTCCTGCCACTTGAGCATTCTTAAAAATAGTTGTGGTTTGTTTTTTTAAAGGACAAGGGATGATGCAGACCCTGGGGTCTTGTTGTGTATTTTGCCTTTGGCAAGGCCCCTGGCGCTTCCTTTTTCAAGATGTAAAGAGTGTCTGCTGCAAGAGCCAAACTGAAGACAAAGGAAGATGCAGGTCGAACGCGGCCACAACTTTATTAACTGGCCTTGGGCAGGCGAAGAAAACAACACAGAGCACATAATAACCCATGTAGCAATCTGAAGCTTAGTCAGCAGCATGTCAAACAAGGTGTTATTAGTGATGGGAAGGTTGCCACGGGCTGGAATCAACAAGAAATGGCCACAACCTGTAGCTCTGCCATTAGCCACAGTAGAAATCAGGTGATGAGTTGAAGGGAAAGGAGAAGGTGGGCCTGAAGGATTGCAGAGAATTGGCGCAAGGGGACTGGATGGGGTGTGGGGGAGAATAGGCTTCTTATATTTCAGGCAAGCACTGGAAGGCTCTGAGCCCAGCGATATGAGTTTCAGCAACACATCTACATCATACACAACACTGCAATCCTATGCATACTTTCCTGGGAGTTAACCCCTTTGGACACAGTGGGACTTACCTCTGAGGATTCATGCATAAGATAGTGCTTTAAGGGGGGAGGGGGTGACAAAATGTTGCCCAAGAGAACCGGCCTTGGACTCAAATAGCCCACCATCCTGTGTCCTAGACAAATGATAAAGAAGTAGCCTCCTTGACCACTCAGATTGTCATTGGAGGCCCTGCTCCGTGTGCCCCTGAACTCTGACATGGGTGGCCTGCCAGAAGACAGGGCAGGATCAGCAACTGCCCCTTTGAACCCCACATGCACCTGAAGGTACATTTGTTTTCCTCCCTGGGGTATTGTGGGAGAGAGCCATGTCCTTCTGATTCCAAACACATCTGAAAATGTGCTCCTTTGTGTCTGCAGCTGCTTAGGGAGTGAATCTACCGCCACTAGTTTTCAAACATTTGCTGCTGTCATTTGGTCCTTTCTATAATTGCGATTTATTGTTAAATGTGTGGCACATTTGTTGTTTTGTGTGCTTTGTGGCACACTCTGTTTTATTAGGGAGGGGGAGGTTTGTCAGCTGCCTTTGGTACATTGATAGGGACAGACTAGAAGTAGAACAAACATGCAGCTTTCACACCATAAGTCTCTTATGTTTTGCAGAGGAAGAGCAAGTGCACCTATTCTTCCCCACCACAGCACCTCTTGCAGTAGTACTGGTGGTCCTGGCAGCTGTGCCATTGGGGACGGGAGGAAGAAAGCTGCCCCTTCATCCAGACTTAATAAGAACATCACCTGGCAGGACAAAGTTCCAAACAACGCAGTCCTGGAACGAGCTGGAATCCCTAGCATGTATGCACTGCTGAAACAGAGACGCCTGCGTTGGCTTGGTCATGTCGTGAGAATGGATGATGGCCGGATCCCAAAGGATCTCCTCTATGGAGAACTCATGCAAGGAAAGCGCCCTACAGGTAGACCACAGCTGCCATACAAGGACATCTGCAAGAGGGATCTGAAGGCCTTCGGAGTGGACCTCAACAGGTGGGAAACCCTGGCCTCTGAGCGGCCCGCTTGGAGGCAGGCTGTGCAGCATGGCCTTTCCCAGTTGGAAGAGACACTTGGCCAACAGTCTGAGGCAAAGAGGCAAAGAAGGAAGGCCCATAGCCAGGGAGACAGACCAGGGACAGACTGCACTTGCTCCCAGTGTGGAAGGGATTGTCACTCCCAGATTGGCCTTTTCAGCCACACTAGACGCTGTGCCAGAACCATCTTTCAGAGCGCGATACCATAGTCTTTCGAGACTGAAGGTTGCCAACAATAATAAAAGCAGAAAGTTGAGGTGTAGGAAGTGCCGGGTGCATATGCTGGATTGGTCATGAGGACACAAGGTGGAGCAGAAATATTCATCTTTATGTATAAGAAGACATCCTCTTAAAACTGGGGAAAAGATGAATATGTTTGTCCTGCCACATCTAGGCTAGTCTCAATAAATTGCTATACTGTAATCCGGTGGTTCTCAAACTTTTTAGCACGAGGATCCACTTTTTAGAATGGTATTAGGTGGGAGTGGGTCAGACACCCATTCTGATTGGATCTGGTAGTTGGCAGAGGTTCAGATCTGAGGTTAACGGACCGTGGCGAGGCAACACCTTACTGGCTGGGGACTGCCCAGCTTAAGGCGGGCGGTAGCTGCCCAATGAGATGCAATGATCTCTCCCACTGTTGGAAGCAGAAGCCCCTAACTTTCTGCTAATGTTCCATTATTATGAAGAATATTTACATTCCACTTCTAAAGAGAAAGTGGGGCTATCAAAGAAGTTTGTGTAACAGAAGGAATAGGAAGAGGCTTCAGACCCCATCAGTATCTCCCATAACTAGTAAGTAAACGGTAAGTACTGCACCACATGGTGCAAGCAGCCCCTCCCACTCACAGTTGAAGCCATTCCAGACAGCAACACACAGCTCACCAAGCCAAATGGCATCTCTTGAGCATTGCTGTCACTGCCTGGAATGGCTCTGGAGGGAGTGGGGGGTGCTTACATGGTATGTTGTGGTGCCTGCAGAACTTACTGCTTTGCCCCACCCCAGCTATGCTACTGGGGTCTGGTACCATGCCATGTATCAAGGGGCGTTGTCCAAGGGCCCCTGAAGACCTGGCACTGGCCTGCATATCCCTATTGCCTACTCTGACCAGCAGAAGTTCTTCAAGACCTTAAGCACAGGATACACCTTATTCCTACAACTTATCCAAACAGAAATACCAGGGCCTTAACTGCATCTGAACAGCCCTCCTCCCTTTCAAAGCTCAGCCCTTTCATAACAACTCTCTTCAGATCTCCTGTCACTCTTTCTCCCCCAAGATGACAGTGGGTAGATTCTAATACCTGAACCTTCGTGATGGATGTGGATGAAATGTTTCTGAACCTGACGGTTCTTTCCTGCCCACTCCCGTTAATGCTTCCATCCCAACCACCCTGAAAGCAAAAGAGCAAAAGGGCCCGTGCTCCAGTTTTGAAGGAGAGGCAACTCCCCCTTTGGCTATAACCTTGAGTCAGTAGAGCCTCGCAAGAGTGTGTGGAATTTGACATCTGTTTAAGCCAATCTGTATTCATAAAAACACTTAAGCAAGAGCTTTGTTGAACCAGAACACAGGTTGCAAGCTCCGATGCAGAGCCCATGTTAATGGAAAAATCTCCCCTTGACTTCCAAACAGGGTTTAGATTAGACCATAGGAATCCAATTTTACAGATCTCAGGGGAAGAGGACTATTATATCTGGTGATTATTAGAAACCACTCAAAATGACCTCAAATAGATTTTCCTACACAGTCATGTCACATTTAGGGCTTAAACTTTCCCCTGGCTCCCAGCCAAACATTGCTTATATGGAAAATTCCAGCCACAACCACTTATTATTCTGAGAAAATTCTATGTGTGAGGAGCAGATGGAATCATTTTGTTTTCCCCTGCAGGTTTTCTCTCCCTTCTTCTCGCCCTCACCCTCCCTTTGCAAAGTTACATTATGCCATTGTCAAGTTTCTAAGGCAGAGGAGAAATGGGACAATTCTTCTTTGAGCTTCTTGGGGGGGGGGAATACTGGGAAAAATACACTCAACCTTTTCAGAGTATCTTTTGATGTGGCACTTTCAGAACATTCATCCTGCACGACAGGGCACTCAGAGATGGGAATCTGCACATTCAATTTCACAGACCGTAGTGGCTTAGGCTTAACTACCCACTGACCAGGAAGGAATGTTCGCACTCCCAAACTAACAGGTAAAATCTTGTGTTTAGAGCAAAGCATAAATGAAAGAAAGAATTGGTTCAAAGAAGAGACTGAGTGAATGAACTGTAGGATGAGCACTAACACTTTATGACATCTGGACTGGGAACACAAATGTTCAGGTGGCATATACCGTGCACATGCTGGATCTTGTCTGATCTCAGAAGCTAAGCAGGGTCAGGTCTGGTTAGTACTTGGATGGGAGACCGCCTGGGAATACTGGGTGCTGTAGGCTTATACCATAGTCTTTCGAGACTGAAGGTTGCCAACCATATATATGATGTAGTTGTTTGCAAGAACTCGGGATGGTTGGATTCATTGGTCTCTCAGTCAGTTATGACAGAGCATTATACATGGTTGATGTGGCCTTCTTTCTCTGCTCACAAGTACAACCATTGTAACACACAGGCATGCATCACGGACAACATGGAAGCATCTTTCTTTGGTCTGCCAAAGATGGTTTAGTTTTTCAACCATCTGCCTCTTAAACCAATTTTTTAAAAAATTAACTAACTGTAGAGCCCAATTCTAACTGGGCTTCCCATACTGCAATACAGCAGCACTGACAGAACTGCCACTGTATCCCATGGGGCCAGTCAGAGGTCTCCTTGAGATGTCCTCAGGGTCCTCAGTCAGAGGTCCTCCTTGAGAGGTCTCCAAGTTCCCTTACCTCGTGTTAGGCCCCAGCCTGCCCAATGGGGCTACTCAGATATGAACCAGCTCAAATGCTGGTGCAGAAACAAATAGCCCCATGTAGGGCTTTCAGGCTCAGGATGGGGATTAGAATGTGGCAAAGGCTTCCTCCACTGTCCCCATTCCCTGCCTGGGCCTCAACTGCCATCCCCTGCCAAAAAAAAGCTCCATCCCCACCAGTGTTCTGCCATTCTTCCTGCCTCCTTGCTGCCCTGCAGTGTCCTTACCTGGTCAGCGGGCATAGGCTCCAGAGACAGCAGTGGCCTCTTAGCCTAAAGCACTGACCTCTGTGCAGCTGCAACGTGGTTTATGGTAGAATTGCAACAAGAGGATTGAGCTCTTAACTTACACTTAAATATAGGTATATTTTGAAGCACTGAAGAAAGTGATATAACTTACAGTGCCATTAATAGTATTCAGTGACAGAAGAAAAAGGGATTTCAGTGTCAGGTGGAGGCCAAATTACATATAGTGAGAATGGGGATAGGGAGATGCTACCACCAAAGAGACAGAGAAAAAAAAGGTCTCTGGTTAAATGAATGTGAATGATATCACTCTGAAACAGCCTCATGGGCACAACAACGTTTGTTCTGGTCATACTTTATCCCTAGATAAGCCCCTGTTAATACTCAGTGACGTAAATGGGAGAGTTCTGTAAAATGAGTATTTCACAGCAGCGGTTCCCAAACTGGTGGGTCGTGACCTACCAGGGGAAATGGGCCATTCTCTTTAAGGGGAGTGGGTGGGGAATGGGTGCCCCAATGGCGCCGCAGTGATCAGAGCTCACTTCCGGTTTGCATGATTGCAAATCAGAAGTGAGCTCCAATAAACAATCAGAGCTCAAGGCAGCCATGCGGAAGCTGGCAGGACGCTCATGGAGGCTTCAGCAGCCCCCCTCCCCGATATGTTAAAGTTGCTGGGCGCCCATGGCGCTGCAATTGCTGCAGCGCCATTGGGACCACCCCACTCGCTCCCACCACACCCCCACCACTACTTACAGGGTTCCCAACTCTCTCGGAGGAGTTTGGGAACCTCTGTTCTACAGAAAAGGGGGGGGGAAGTGACTTTTGGAAGTGAAGACAACTTCCAAGAGATGAACAGCATCTGGGATCTTGCCTGACGCAGAATCACACAGAAATATGGAGTCTGGTTTTGAAATGACTCTTTAGAAACTGCTATGATCCAGCTGCAGTTAAGCTGTTAAACACCCCATCGATTTCACTGAGAAAGTCCAATGTCAGACTGAAATCTCTCCCATTTAAATCACTGAGTCTTAACAAGGGCTTATCTAGAGATAGAGTATGACCAGGCCAAATAAACCATCTACAGATGGAACCCAAAATGACAAGCCACCCCTTTTCTTGCAGTTGGCAAGACATGATGTTCTGCAGTGACAGAGGACCCAGCAGATAGCAGGGCAGCTGTATTGCACAGGACTGTCCATTTTGCTTGGATGCAACCCTCCAAGGTCTTCCCCAGCTCAGCTTTCTAGAGATGCCAGATAGTTAATGCTTTATTTGTGTACTCTGTCACTAAACTATGTTCCCTTCCATTGCTCAGCACTCTGAATCAGCCATAGGATGCAACCTCTAGGGCCAGTCCTATGCATGTCTACTCAGAAGTAAGTCCCATTAGAGTCAATGGAGCTTACTCCCGGGAAAGTGTGAATAGGATTGGACTGACAGGCTGCAATCTTAACCATACTTTCCTGAAAGTAAGCCCCATTGAACAAAATAGGACTAACTTCTGAGTAGACCTGGTTAGGATTGTGCCCTCAGGGGCCAAAGTCTTATTGGACTTCATTGGAGCATTCCTGAGATCAGGCATAGGATGGAGAAGGCAAGAAATCAAGAACAGCCTCCAGGCATATTGCTCTGCTCTCCATTCAGTTCTAAACATTGGCTGTAAGCACCAACATGTAATTAGCTTCATTAGGGATCTATTACCCCATATAATTCCCATCAACTGAATTAAAGTGCCATTTATAATGTTAAATCATGCCGAGTTTTCATCTCTACTTCCACCCCATTTCTTTTCCCCACTGAATTCGGCCTAACACTTGGCAATGGTTTGAATGTTTATGGTCTTCTCCAGCGCTGTTGATAGCATCTCACATTTCTTGCTGTACTAATAATATTCCCAAATCTACCACAAAACAATTACCTTAATCTAATTAGAGGGACTCAAGACTATATTTCTTAATCCAATCTTCTGATTTATCGTGGAATCCTATCAAGAGTTCATTCTTAGTTTGCATGGAAAGGGAGATGTACAGACATTTTATTTTCCTATTCTGTTCAATGGAGAAGAAAGTAAAAAAAGGACAAAATGGATGGTATAAGGTAAAGTAGCAAGTTGGTTATACTAAAAGCTATACAGAACATGTTTCAGAAGATAGAGAGCCAGGTGATTTAGGAAAAAGAGCACTACATCTGGCTGCGGCTGTGCTTTCCTAAGTTGCTGGTGTTAAAATGGGCAGGGCCTCCCTTTACAATGGGAGTCCAATGCTTGCTATGAATGGACATCATCCTGGGCTGTGTTCATGACATCCCTAGGGAAAGGAACTAGGATAACAGGAATGGGAAGAATCTTTTAAATATAGTTGCTAAAGAGGGTTGGAAGGTGACAAACCCAAGCTGAGACTTACAACTGTAAGTCTCTGACCTACACTGACCAAAGGAGCAATCTTGAGGCAGACTTGGGCTGGTGCAAGTCCCTTGCGCCAGCCCGGGAGTGTCGCAAACATGCCGTAAGGCACGTATGCGCCAACCTGGGAGTCAGGGAGGCCAGTGCAAGGAGTTGCATTGGCCTCCCCATGCTGGATCCAGCCCCAGCAGGGTAGGTTTTTGTCAGCTGAGCTCAGCTGAGGCGTTTCAGGGAAGGGTGGGTGGTGGGCGTTCCTGGGGTGGGCGGGCGGGGAGTGGGGGGCGGGGCCAGAATCTGGCAGTTATACCGGATCCTAGCCCCATTCCCAGGCAGCAGGAAGTGGCCCCTGGCCACTCTGTTCTGCTCAGATCTGTGCCACCTCATCAGGTGGCACAGATTCAAGTATACCCATTGGGGTTACAGGGTAAGGGGAAAGGTCTCCCCTTGCCTCGGGCTGTGCCGCTTTTGGCCCCAAACTTGTCCTGGATGCAGTGCAGGCCTGCTGTCCTGCCTGCTCCAGTGCAAGGATTCTGCTGCAAGGGTCATACAAACTCACTCCCTATAGTTAGAGGTCACCAACCAGGCACTACAATGAGCAAGAGAAGTTATGATTTATATGGTGCTGTCCCTGTTAATCACACTTAACAGAAAATTGAAAAGGCATTGCATTTTACAAGTTAAATGAGCTAAACCAAATTAAAATACACTTTACGCTACCCCACAAAACAAAAAATTAGCCTCTTCACAGGTCTACTTCTAGACCGGTTTTGAGCTCGATGCATTTCTCCAGGGTGAAATGGCAGCTGGAGATGCTTTGGGTGTCGCAGACTTCTTGCAAAGGCCTGCTCACATTCTCAGTTTTGCAGGCATCCATCAGGACCAAGACAATCACCTGTTTATAGGCGCCTAACTTTTCTGCAATGACAGTTACTGACCTCAATTTGCTGAATGGCTTCTTCCCGCTGACGGATGGCCTCCAGGTCCTCCTCTGTGATTTCGGAGAGCAGGGCATGCTCCTGGTTTTGTTCTGGCCACACGCCGTCCCCTCCATTGAAGATCTTTTCATCATCAGCCAGGTCAGAGAAAGGGGTCCGGGGACTCTGCTGAAATAAAGGAATAAAGCAGGTTTTAGAGCCAGAGGGATCAGAGCCTGGGGTGGATTTCCCAAGACAGAAACTGGTGGTGGAGAAAACAGCACTCAGAAATAGAGAGATAACCATGATGTCCAAAACAGTACTGTCCAGGCAGGAGCATTTTTCCCCACTTGGCATACATTAGCAGTGTTGAGTGCTGCGGTTTTGGTGCAGGAATGTTGGGGAGTGGGGTCCCAAACACAAATTCCAAGAAGTCAGGCTCCAGCATCTTATCTCCCCACCTCCAGCCTCTCTCCTGCCTGCTTTATGCTAGTTTCATTCACAGCCCAATCCTGAGCTCCCCAGCGCTGGCGCTGTGCTTGCAGCACCAGCAATGGGTGTTGTGAAAGTGCCGTAACACACTTTCTTGCTAGCAGGAGACACCCAGCACCGGTGGGAAGGCCAGCACTAGGCAGTCCTGGGTCTCAGCACCAGATGGACACCAGTGAAGAGCTCCTAGTGGTTAGTATCTTGGGGAAGCAGGGAGGCTTTTCAGGGTGGGGGGAGGACGGGGAAAGGTGGGGAGGGGTGGAAATGGGAGTGTGGACTAGTGGATCAGGCCCAGGAGGGGGGCGGGGATGGCAGCAGAATCTGCTACCGAATCCTATGCCCTCTCCAAAGTTGCAGAGCCTGACACAGGCTTCCTTGGTTCTGTGCCATCTCAGGAGCTGGTGTAGATCCAAGGAGATCCTTTGGGGCCAGCAGAATTCTACAAGGGGTAAGGGAACCAATGAGACTCGGGCAGCTGCTCTGCTCCTGCGGGATACAGTGGTGGCCATTGGGGTGGCACCATACCATTCGGCACTGGCATCCCATAGGATTGGGCTGCCTGTTCATTTAGGGATCTGTCCTCCACTCATTGAAAGGCTAACCTGAGCTAGGAGCTTAGAAACAGCTGTCTGCTAGTGGCCCTTGTTCTGAAGATGACGGCTGGGGGAGGCGGGGTGTTTAAACTATGCCATCGATAGGACAGAAGGATGTCTTAATGGGTTTGGTGGTGGAAATGGATGAGTTTCCATTCAAAAAAAAAAAAAACAAAATGCAGAGAGGATGATGGTGACACGTTTCAGTGTGTTCTTTCCCTGCCTGGTAGGCTGTTTGTACAGCCCTTGCTGTGGCTAAGATTAGTGGAGCTGAAATGACAGGTGACACGGTCTCTTCCTTATCTGCCCAAATTAGGAGGCCATTAAGGTTGGGAGACCTTCAGCCATCACCATGGGCTTGACGGATGATGACACTGCAGTTGTACTTAGTGGCCATAAAAGGGAGCAAAATGTGGGGTAATCAGGAGCGGTTTTGTGGCATCACTGTGTGCTGTTTCTCGCTCTCCTAATGGAGGTTGTCAACAACAGGTGAACACACAAGGCTGGGTGAGGAAATGAATCCCTCTTGTCTGCTGTTTCCCAGAAACTCCATCTGCAGCCCTTCTCAGCATGTACTAGGGCTTTTGCATCCTGGATCCTGAATGACTGTGTCCTCATCAAATGTGTCACAGTCATTGGTGTCCCTGGACATTCATGTCTGACATTCAACCTGACACCAACAGCACTCTTGTTGTGGCCTTTCTACCAGCTATAGTTTCCACGAGCATTTAATGATTATTCTACCACAGGGGTGTCCAAACCCCGGCCCAGGGGCCACTTGCAGCCCTCGGGGGCTCCCAATTCAGCCCTCAGGGAGCTCCCAGTTTCCAATGAGCCTCTAGCCCTCTGTAGACTTGCTGGAGCCCATGCTGGCCCGACACAAATGCTCTCAACATGAGGACGATTGTTCGACTGCTCTCCTGAGCTGTGGGACAAGGGCTCCCTCCACTACTTGCTGTTTCACGTCTGTGATGCAGCAGAGGCAGCAAAGGAAAGGTCGACCTTGCTTTGTGCAAGGCCTTTTATAGGCCTTGAGCTACTGCAAGACCTTCATTCATTCATATAAGTTCCATCTCTAAAAAATTCATTTATGTAAATTTATTCAAATTTTAAATGTAAATTAATTCATTTTTTTTTCCAGGCCCCCAACACAGTGTCGGAGAGATGATGTGGCCCTCCTGCCAAAATGTTTGGACACCCCTGTTCTACCATTTTAATGTGTTTGCCCAAAAACCCTGCCAGGAATGTAACTCAGTTGGTAATCATCCCAAGTCCCGGCTAGGCTGATCGACTCTTAAGCAAGTCTGGTTCAGAGACTGCCACTGAAAATTCTTTTGAAGATGGGGAGAAAATAAGTCCAGTGTCTCTCTGAGGCTTTCATGACACTTTCCACCATGCAAGATACAATCAGGGCGAGGAGGAAATTCATGTCTTTGGTGGCTTGTTCAGGCCCTTGAATTTTTCCCCTCCAAGGGACCAAATAAAGTTTCACTCTTGTGCGCCTTCCTGGTTTTAACGTTTAACCATTTCTGCTCAACGTTGCGTAGACGCAACAGGGACAAAATGTGTCCACTTGTGGCCTGGGCAAAAACGGGTTAAAATAGGGCTACAACATTGTGAAAATACTTAGGGCAGTGATAACCTCAGGCATCATCCCACTGAAACACCCCCAACATGAGTACCACTATAATGAGTGGATGATTTGCAAAAAGCCCCGACTAGCTGTGCTTCCGTTTCAGCAGACTGCAGCAGGGGCATCTCGCTTGGATTGTGTGCCCCTAATTATAATGATTTCCTACTGCAACACATATCCCAGTCCTATTTCTTCTTCTATATTAAAATCAGCCCTACTCCCCGCTAATGAGCACTAATGAGTTTGAATTACTTTTCCCCTTTCTTTGTTCTTGCCTCTAGTTATTGGTTTTGGTTTGTTTGTTTTCCCTGACTCAAGTTTCATGAGTGTTGTGTTTGTTCATTTAAACTTCATAAATGACCTGTTAACTTCATCAGTTGGGCAGGAGGTCTGGTCTAGTTGGGCAGGAGGTCTGGTCTCCGACTGCCTGAAGATAACATCCACAAGGTCGCCAGTTCGAGGCCACCGGCACCGTGCGACCTTGAAGAAGCTGACAAGCTGAAGCCGAGCGATTCCATCTGCTCTGAGCGTGGGAGGATGGAGGCCAGAATGTGAAACCAGATCAGAAGGAAACATCTGAATGTTATGGTTCTTGTAAGATAGAACCTTCTGTCAATTGTAAAAATCCCTATGGGGATTTAAATAGCCTGCCTATGTAAACCGCCTTGAATAAAGTCTTGAATAAAGACCAAGAAAGGCAGTATATAAATACCTGTAGTAGTATCACCAACTGGAATGAGCATTTATTTTAATCCAGGTCCACCCTGTTTATCCATGAACTTGGAACCTGCTGATTTAAGTCACTGTGGGTTCTGAGCTTACAGCAGGGGGCCTGATCTGAGTTCCAGTCACATTTGAGCCTTCTGAGGCTTGCAGAGTTCGCGCGCAGCCTCTCTGGGCCTCGGAAAAGCCCCTGGAGGTGTTGGAAAGGCACTTCTGGTTTTTACACATGGCCTCACCTGGCCTCAGAACACCTTTGAATGCAAACAAGGAACACCTCCGGTTACATCCAGAGGTCCTATTGGATCAGGCATGCAGATTCACTTATCTGCAGGTTTTGATATCTGCGGGGCCCTGGAAACGGTTCTCCCATGGATACAGAGGTCCAAGTGTACATCATATTGTGGGGAACTATGGCATAAAACATCATCTTCATCTGCGAGGAAACTTTATCAAAACATTTTCACTGTAGAACTTCTGCCTCTAAAGGCCCAATCCTGAACTCCATTAGTGCCAGCGCTGAGCGCCAGCATCAGTGCTGGGTGTAGCAAGGTACATCCACAGCACCCGGAGAGGACAAGCCACTGATGCTGGGCCAATGGCAGTTGGCGTTGAGCCTCAGAACTTCATGGACAGCTGGCCGGTACCCCTGCAGCACCGGCCGGCAGTGAGTACTTTCGGGGTGGGTGAGGGAGTGGGTGGAAAGGGGTAGGGGGGAGAGGGGGTGGGGAAAGGAACCAGGGCGGGAGGAGGTAGGACCAGCAAAGTCTTCTCCACTGTATCCTATCCTTCGTGTCGGGCTGCAAAACCCAAAACGGAGGCTCTCAAGTCTGCTCTGGCAAAATAGCCGGGGCAGACTTGAGAAGTCTCATTGTGGGGCTTGGGCTTTCCCCGCAGGAGAAGAAGACTTTCAGTGGCCTTGGCAGTGCCACTGGATGCAGCAGTAGCCTTTTTGGTAATGTTGCACCCAGCAGAGCCACCAGGGATAGGACTGGCTATGTTGGGAGAAGTAAGCAGGAAAGGGCAACACTGGTCTATCTTATTGTCAAGCTTCCCTTTTTCTCTGTCACGACCAACTTCACATTGTTTCCAGAAGGCATTCTGGGAAATAATGGTGAACTCCATCTAGCAGCTACCAGGAAAATTGCCACATCACTGACACTACCAAGTCCCTTGAACAATCTACCCCATTCTGTGCCTCCCTCACTGAAGATCACTAGAGGTCCAATCCTATCACCTCCGCTGGTGCAGCCACATCAGAAATGGGTATATTGTGTCGAGGGGGGCAGATTGGGAGGCTTCGGAGGATAAAGCCAACAGGGTCAACAGGGATGGGGGGGTATAGGGTTTCTTCCTTGCTAGATCTTCCTTTGGCAGAGCAAAGCTCTTTGCAAGGGCGGGAGTACAAGGTTGTGCTCATCAAGGCGTACCTCCAGTTTCTTTCCCAAGGCCTCTGAACATCTGCTAAGCTTGGAAGAAGTGAATTGGACTTTTTTATAATTGCCATACATTGGGGCACAATTTTCATTCTGATACCCACCATAACCCAAGATCATTTTCCTAGTTCATCAGTGACAGCTCAGACCCTATCAGAGTACATGGGAAACTGGGATTTTATTGCTGCAGAATGCATAGCTTTATACTTATTGGCCTTGAATCACATTTGCCATTTGGCTGCTTATTCACTCCGTTTGGAGAGGTCCTTCTGGAGCACTTCACAATCAGCTTTGACTTTTGCCACTCTAAGTAGTTCGCTTCTTCTGCAAATGGGGCCACCTCAGAACAAGTTAAAGAGCACCTGTCCCAATACAGATTCTTAAACAACTCTACTTCTTACTTTCCTCCACTGTAAAAATTGTCCAGTGGCAACACAACCCGATGCATCTCTATCAGAGGTGAATTCAAGGGTACCAACTAAAGTAATGTTCACCAGTTCAGAAATCTGTCAAACTGTGTCCCTGGTCCCCCAGGGGAGTGCTAACCTACCCAGAACAGGCTGCTACCCCACCATTGTCCCAGCAGGTTTGCTTCCCAGGGGAATCTGTGTCTTGTCCAGATTTAATTTCAGTTTGTTACCCTTATTCTGCCCTTAACTGGCTCCAGCCATCCTCTGAGAACCTCTTCAGTCTCTCCAGTTGGGGATGGGACAGATAGATAATGTTGGATGCCACTTGCATATTTTAATTTTACTTTCAAGTGCATCATAGGGCAAGCACATTGGTGGGGATCCATGAGGACCACTTTCATGTCCAAATGCTCTACCTGTGTCTGCAGTCAACTACTTCAGAGCCTCCATTCTCTCAGGCTGAAAGGAAATCATAGAATGCTAAATGTCCTTAGTTATCAATTGGCTTTTGTCAACATGATGGAAGTATTGATTGTGCTGTGATCATTCAGCTCCGGGCCCCTTTTCATTTTGGAGAGATCCAACAAAAACATACGGAATCAGTCTGACGTGCAGTAAAGTGAAAGGGAGGAAACCACACACCTTGGACACGTGGATTTCAAATGGCCCTAATGCAGTGGAAAATTCTCACTTCAACACAAGAACCACTATATGTGCCACAGTTAAAAATCAGTAGGAGTAGCAGCAGCAACAGCAAAACTTTCTTTCAGGAGGAGATAAAAATGTGTGAGAAAATATCTGGCCTTTGTGAGATCCTGCAGGAAACAGCACTCTGGATTATTACAGTCCCTAGATAATCAAAGCCATAAGCCCAGTTAATGCTCAGTCAGAGTCATTGGCAAATGCATCTCATTTTAAAACAATGACTTAACTGGGGATTCTTCTGACCAATATCCCATTAGTTGAATTCTTGCTTGCTTGCTTGCTTGTTTGCTTGCACAGGAGGGACTTAAGAAGTTCCTGCTACTAGTTTCAAATGACAGGAATCTAAGAGCCCAGCAACATGTGCAGAGCATCTTCATGCATTGTTCATAGCAAACAATGTCATGCTGAGCTTATAGAGCAAATGAAACCGTCAGCAATAAGACCCTTCCAGTCTCAAGAGATTGCAAGGCCTAGGAAGAGAGAAAAAGAAAACCCACCGAAGGGCAGCTAGTTTGTGCCTCCTGTGAGTTTCTCTGCTTCCTTTTTGTTGGACTTCATGACTCCTTCAAGTTCTCTCTCCCCCACTCCGGCTTGTTAACTCTACAGCTGAGATCTTGACCTCCACATTTTTTTTTTCTAGTCTGCCTCCAGTCCCGAGCTGATCCCTCTGTGCTCTTAGTTGGCTGCATTCATTAAGCAGCCAACGCAGGACAAGTGGAGGGCAACCACGCTATCTGGGGGCTGAAGTTCCGAGACGAGAAGGGCATTTTTATATATATAGCCAGAGTCCCTTTGATCGCAGAGTTGGGTCAAGTGCCCAGGTCAGTACAAACCTCGAAGGAACACTCAAAACTGACTTATTCCTTGTGAATCAAAGTGCAATTGGTTGAGCTGAGCTCAGTCTCACCGCAGCAAGCCCTGACTGCTTGGGAATGACAGATGTTCTTATACATTGCAGTGTGCAGGTCAGGGGCTGTGCTCTGAATGCTATAAAAATACTCCTGCAACGTGGAAAACCACCTGTACCATTTGAATAATAACCTTTTCCTACATGTTGGGTGGTGTCCATGTGGGGGGAGGGAGTAAATTTCACTTCTCTGTTCACTGGACACACTTGTCCTGCTGCATATCCAAGAGTGGGTCTAACATCTTAATAGAATATATGTGCATAAAGTACACAAGTCAATACCCCAAAAGAAATCCAGGAATGGGAAGCACAATCTGGGCCTCCACAAGCTGAACAACACACACACACACACACACACACTGTAAAGCACCTAACACTACTTGAATGCAAGTTCTGGTGGTGTTGGTAAGCATTGGGCCATCATTTTTTGAATATTTTGCCCAGACGGGAACCCCGACATTTGTCTCTAAACTTAAATTCTGCTTGGAAACATTTTTTAGAAGATTCCACTGGTGGAAAGGCCAAGACTTGATTTCTGTTGTACGAAACTTGGCTAAGTTGTGACAAGTGGACAGCTTCTCTAGGTCAGGGGTGTCCAAAGTTTTTGGCAGGAGGGCTGCATCATCTCTCTGACACTGTGTCGGGGGCCGGGGGGGGGGAAGAATTAGTTCACATTTAAAATTTGAATAAATTTGCATAAGTTTACATAAATGAATATATTAAAGATGAGCTTATATGAATGAATGAAGGTCTTGCAATAGCTCAAGGCCTATAAAAGGCCTTGCACAAAGCAAGGCTGGCCTTACCTTTGCTGCCACTACTGCATCACAGACGTGAAACAACAAGCAGTGGAGGGAGGCCTCATCCCACAGCTCTCACGAGAGGTCAAACAATCGCCCTCACACTGAGAGCAGTTGCGTCCGGCCAGTGTGGGCTCCAACAAATCTCTGGAGGGCCAGAGGCTCATTGAAGACTGGGGGTTCCCTGAGGGCCACATTGAGAGGACTTGAGGGCCGCAAGTGGCCCCAGGGCCGAGGTTTGGGCACCCCTGCTCTAGGTTAATATTTTTCAGGGATAGGATAATGATATTGTTTTGCTATTGTTTTAAGAGAAAGTACCTTATTTGTACGGTTCAGATTGCAACCAATCAATGTTTTTTAAAAGTCTGGAGTAATTTCATTGGCAAGCATAGCCTATTCAAGCATTTGTAGAGGCTGATACATTTTGAAATGAGATAACTGCTCAGGGCTTTCTCACTCAATCCAATTATCCATGCCTACCTGCATCTTCCCAGTTATCTCTGCTTCTCCTCTTGCCATCACAATTCCTCAGTGCCCAAAACAGGAAAACAAACTTGCTTCATCTTGCAGCGCAAAAATTCAGAAAGTGTGTGATTTCAAAATCACAAACGAACACGCGTTGTGGGTGCAAATCCTTCATTTGTGGATGCAAATTGGGGTTTCTTTGTGCATGATTTGATTTTGCTTTGCACAGCATTTTGAGGGATGCCTGGTTCCCATTAACCCATACTATTCCTTTTGGGGAGAACATTTCTCTATATCAGTTGTTTTGCTACAAGTCCAAGCTTTCCAGTCCCTTACTTCAACGCATAAATGGGGCCATCTGCAGCTCACAAAAGTTGTGACTGAAACAACGCATTATTATTTGTTCCTGGATGGTTTTGTTTTCTTTGGTAAAGCTCAGCAGAATTTGCACATGCTTGCCTAATTGAAGAACTGCATCGCCAAGCGTGTGCGTGTGCCTTCATGCTTTCCAGGAGTATCTGGTTGGTGATCATTACTGGAAAGAAATGAGTTGCCCTTGATGGCTCCACAGTCTCATCCATAGGGCTCCTTATGTTCTTTGAGAAAAATCCATCCTGTTCCTTCTGTCCCTGATTAGGAGTATAGTTAGTAACTGTGTTAAGAATTAGCACATTTATGGGGAGGAGGGGTTTCTCGAGAGCAATCTGTCATGATGACGGCTAAATCAAACCCCCGGTTCAGAAGCATCAGAACTCTGAGGGCCTGATGCAGAGGGTGTTTACCCTGCACATGCCTGATCTTGTCTGATCTCGGAAGCTAAGCAGGGTCAGGCCTGGTTAGTACTTGGATGGGAGGCCACCTGGAAATACTGGGTGCTGTAGGCTTATGCCATAGTCTTTCGAGACTGAAGGTTGCCAACCAAACATGAGGAGGATCTTTGCCTATCTTCCTCCCTGTCATCTTCCCAGACTTATCTTGCTGTCCATTGTGGGAAGCACAGCGGTGACTTAAAGAGGCCCTTGGTTTGAGCAGGTCTGTTCTCATATGGCGATAGCCATGCTCAGACTGCAGTTGCGCCTGTAGCAAATTCTTCAATGTGTTCCTTAAGAGGAAAAGTTTGTCTGTTTCTATTTAGAGTCCTCTTCCCTCCCTCCCCCTCCCTCTCCTACTGCCTTTTCATTTGATGGCTTTATCTGCAATGCCAACAGATGGTCCTGTGGCAACATGAGTGAAGTGGAATAATGCTGAGCAGAAGCATAAACATTCCATCCCCCCCTCCCTGCAGCCTGTCATTAATTATTTTTAAAAAGAATCCATTTTATTTAACAAGCCCAACTTTGGATCACAATACAAACACATTCAGGACCGGGAGAAATTGGACCGCTCTGCTAACGTGGGCGCCCAGCATGCAAACTGAAATGACCTGGATGAATGTTTGCCCAGATCACTAGAAAAATGTGAGCACTGGTTGGGATTTTTATGGCACAGCAGCCCATTTTAAAAGCTGTCCCTGCCTTTTCCCAGCTGCCTGAATTATATCCTCATAATTCTTGAGGCTTCACCCTGTTCTACCCACCGGCAAACTGTTCTGGCTGTCACTGAAGGCTAAAAATTATACAGAGCACTGTTCCTCTACTTGCAACATGGGGTGGAGTGAGCCTGCTTCAAGCTTTATGTCTCTCTCTTTGACAACTAACACACCAATCACCCTTTCAACAGAACCTGAATTTTAGGTGATACTTTGAATATTATCCAAAGCCCTGATGTTTCCACAGATAGTTATTGCAGGCAGAGAGCTCTTCTCCTGGGCAAGAGCAGCTGAAATCTCCTCCCCACCACATCATCCTCTCTTCTCCTTATCTTCAGGCAAAGTAATTGGGGGGATGGGACATTGCGTTAATAATGGTGCCATTTCTTCAATCACACATGGCAACAAATTATGGGTGCCTTGCTGCATTCCCTCTCTGGTTCCAAACCATTAATCAGAAGGTCACATTTTGGCTCAGTTCAAGTTTCAACATCCAGTCTCCACAACATGGAGGCTGTGGACATCCAGCCTCCACAACATGGACATAAATCTGGCTCTCAAGACCAGTGGTGTAGCAAGAGGGGGTGCAAAGCACTAAGTTTTGCAGGAAGCCTCACCGCAGCATGCAAGCAGCCCCTCCCCTTCAGAGCCATTTCAGGAAGTGGGAGCAAAACAGAGGTGAATGACAGAGAAGACCCAGAGCACGCCACCCCTTTGGAGCTGGCCACAGGGAGGATGCAACAGGAGCAAGCAGTGCTGATTCACCCAAGCACCTGTCAAGGATTCTACAGGCAGCATAAGGTGGGAGTTGGGAGTGAGCTGGCCGACAACCCCGGGGCCGACAAGGATATTTGTCCCCTTGCCTCTACTACAGGTCAATTCGAACCTGGGTCAGTGCAATCACTGATGCAAATCTGTATGGACCCATGAAGACAGATCAGGCCTGGGAAGGGGGGTTGGATACGATACACACCAGCGTCACTGATCCTGTCCCACCCTGGGCCTAATCTGCCCACCCACCCTGTTTAACTTCCGTCCCCCACCCCTAAACTGGATGTACCTCCTATGGCAGGCCTCAAGACAACTCACAACACCAGTGAGAAGGGTCTGGCCTTCCCATTGGCAGGCCTGGGCCTTGTTCTGTCGCAAAGTGCTTTATGGTACTTTTGCAATAGCATGTATTGGAACATGTGTTCTGCCGGTGCAGGTTGCCATTCGGATTGGTTAACAAGGGTGTGGCAGTTACATGAGCAGTGAACATGTGTCTGGATCAAACTGAATTTCAGAAGCAAGCAAACCCCTTCCCAACACTCAGTATGAGAGTTGGTGTCATTAGTGGTTACCATATTAAGATTAATGACCAAGTGCATAAACCCTTCAGGGGGAGGGGTCATTCCCCTAGTGAAATTAATGACATTGTCATATACTTTTTTCCCCCCTTTCCAGACAAATTTTCTATGGCTGGCAGCTCCAAAGTAACATCGAGATTCACTTTCTGACTTTGAAAAATGTGTCCGGCATTTAATTCATATTGATTATCCCACTTGGGAGTTGTAGTGCAGTATAGCAGTCTGTAATCTAAACGCTCTCTAGGGGAACATTGAAATGAGAGTTTATTTGTTGGCACCAGGGGCTCTAAAGATAATTTGAAATCACAATTGGCTTATATTTCATAGACCCAGGGTTATTAAACTGACCTTATTCCTACCGCTGGTCTCCACTATGGAACTGCAGTGGAGATTGTGTTCCTCGATCACCCCCCTTGGGAGATCTAGGCTGCAGCCCCGTCTCTCTTAATTCCAACCTGCTCTCCACTCTAAATGTTTCTAGCCTCTGCTTTCAGCCATATTGACTGATATCACGTCAAGCAGCACTGTAAATAAATTACCCATTCTTCACGTCTATTGTCACCTTGAAGGTATTTATAGAGTGCAATCATTTCTCTGCCAAACCCTCTTCCCAAGGCTACATAAATTCAACTACTTCATTTCCTCTTCCTACGTCTCCAAGTCTCAGCTTTCGCTCCCCCCCCAATACTATTTTGTGTATTCATTTATTTTATATCCATCCTGAATTGGTAAACAGATGTCTAAGAGCTGCATCATTCCATAATGATACAGTTGATCTTTACTGTAAGTAGAGGCTCGTGTTCCTCTCATCTGTTCCTGACCTTCCAGCTAGTCCTTCCTGCTATCTGTGCAGAATGCATGGAGGTGATACACAGCTAGCTACTTGCTACTACTGGAGAGATGGCCACGAGGTGTGGAACTGATATTGAAATTAGTAAGGGATGATTCCCCCCTCTCCGCTTCCCGAGATCAATTTGGAACTGGTTTTGGCTAAGCCATTTCTGCCCAATGTTGCATTTACACCACAGGGACCAAATGCGTGCCCCTGTGGGTCAGGCAAAAATGGGTTAAAACAGAAACAAAACACTTAATTTTTTTTGCTTCCCACTTCTACATTGGGAAACTTCAAAGCGCACCCAATTATGTCATCACTGAGTATAGTAATCACTGAGTATGGACTCAGCTGCCCTGAGAAACTAGGTTCCCAAGTCTCCCCGCACATGGGATACTGCTATTATAGGGAGCAAAACAGCAAGAAATGAAGAGAGAGACCTGAAGAGAAAGAGCTTGCTGCTTCCCCTGGGCCACCGTCAGTCAAAAAAGGCAGGAGGAAGCAAGACAAGGAGTAGCTCTTGGCATGTACTGATGGTGAGAAGCATTCATGAGATTGCAAGCCTGGACATTATATCAAAAATATCACTCATGCAAGGTGACCAGATGCAGTGGAGGACATAAGAACAACCCTGCTGGATCAGGTCATCTAGTCCAGCTTCCTGTATCTGTACAGCTTCCTGTATCGCACAGTAGCCCACCAAATGCCTCCGGGAGCATTTGACAAAAGAAAACAAGAGACCTCATCCTGGTGCCCTCCCTTGCATTGGCATTCTGACATAGCCCATTTCTAAAATCAGGAGGTTGTACATACACATCATGGCTTGTAACCTGTGATGGCTTTTTCCTCCAGAAATTTGTCCAATCCCCTTTTAAAGGCATCTAGGCCAGATGCCATCACTACATCATGTGGCAAAGAGTTCCACAGACCAACCTGTTGGCAACCTTCAGTCTCGAAAGACTATGGTATCACGCTCTGAATGGTGGTTCTGGAACAGCATCTAGTGTGGCTGAAACGGCTGATTTGGGAGTGACAATCCCTTCCACAATGGAAGCAAGTGCAGTCTGTCCCTGGTCTGTCTCCTCCGCTATGGGCCTTCCTTCTTTGCTTCTTTGCCTCAGTCTGTTGGCCAAATGTCTCTTCAAACTGGAAAAGGCCATGCTGCACAGCCTGCTTCCAAGCGGGCCGCTCAGAGGCCAGGGTTTCCCACTTGTTGAGGTCCACTCCTAAGACCTTCAGATTGCTCTTGCAGATATCCTTGTATCGCAACTGTGGTCTACCTGTAGGGCACTTTCCTTGCACGAGTTCTCCATAGAGGAGATCCTTTGGGATCCGGCCAACCACAGACTAACCACACACAGAGTAAAGAAATAATTGCTTTTGTCTGTCCTAACCCACCCAACACTCAATTTTAGTGGATGTCCCCTGGTTCTGGTGTTGTATGAGAGGGTAAAGAGCATCTCTCTATCCACTCTGTCCATCCCCTGCATAATTTTGCATGTCTCAATCAAGTCCCCCCTCAGGCGTCTCTTTTCTAGACTGAAGAGGCCCAAACACCGTAGCCTTTCCTCATAAGGAAGGTGCCCCAGCCCCGAAATCATCTTAGTCGCTCTCTTTTGCACCTTTTCCATTTCCACTATGTCCTTTTTGAGATGTGGTGACCAAAACTGGACACAATACTCCAGGTGTGGCCTTACCATTGATTTGTACAATGGCATTTTAATATTAGTTTTGTTCTCAAACTAATTAGTGTGTTCTTAGTACCTTTCCTAATGATCCCAAGCATAGAATTGGCCTTCTTCACTGCCGCCGCACATTGAGTCAACACTTTCATCGACCTGTCCACCACCACCCCAAGATCTCTCTCCTGATCTGTCACAGACAGTTCAGAACCCATCAGCCTGTATGTGAAAGTTTTGATTCTTTGCCCCAATGTGCATGACTTTACACTTACTTACATTGAAACACATCTGCCATTTTGCTGCCCATTCTGCCAGTTTGGAGAGATCCTTCTGGAGCTCCTCACAATCACTTCTGGTCTTCACCACTCGGAAATGTTTTGTGTCATCTGCAAACTTAGACACCTCACTGCTCAACCCTGTCTCCAGGTCATTTATGAAGAGGTTGAAAAGCACCGGTCCCAGGACAGATCCTTGGGGCAGTCCACTTTCCACTTCTCTCCATGGTGAAAATTGCCCATTGACACCCATTCTCTGCTTCCTGAACCTCAACCAGGTCTCAGTCCAGGAGAGGACCTGTCCTCTAATTACCTGTGGAGTTTTCTCAGCAGCCTTTGGTGAGGGACTGTGTCGAATGCCTTCTGACACTCTGGATACATAATGCCCACGGGTTCTCCTGCATCCACATGCCTGTTGACCTTTTCAAAGAATTATAAGGCAATGGGGCAAGACTTACCCTTACAAAAGCCATGCTGATTCTCCCTCAGCAAGTTTGTCTATGTGTTCTGAAATTCTCTGGATGAGGCATTCCACCATCTTACCCAGTATAGATGTTAGGCTGACCGACCTAGTTTCCCGGGTCCCCCCTCTTTCCCTTTTTAAAGATCGGTGTGACATTTGCTATCCTCCAATCTTCTGGCACTGTGGTCATTTTGAGGGACAAATTGCATATTTTAGTCAAGCGATCAGCAACTTCATTCTTCAATTCCTCAACAGCTGTAACCAATGTATAGAAGAGGGAATTTGGGCAGGTGCAGCTTTTCAAACCCTTCCATGTTGACATTAGGACAAGGTGCACTTGTCCTAATTCCCTCTTCTATATAATGATTAAAGGTGTAGGCATGCTGTCCTCCATCTGGTCATCCTGCACTCATGGAAATCTCACCACATACTGGACTACGGCTGAGTGGATAAGCAAGTGCCAGTCTTAGCCTTCTTTCTTTGTTCTCTACTGAATCTAACTACAGACTCTTGACTCTCTTATCTCTTCCACCTTTCCTAGCCCTCCCCAGTTGATGCCACCTCAGCATTCCTTCCTCCATACCTCCCCCCACCAACTTCTCTTTCTCTGTCTACTGACTTTCTCCTCAATTCTTACTTCTGCTAGCGTTGCTCACATGCATGCATCCCTTAGCAGTGTTTCTCAAATTGTGGGTCAGGACCCACCAGGTGGGTTGTGAGCCCATTTCAGGTGGGTCCCCATTCATTTCAATGTGCATTTTATTTTTTTATAGTCTTGATGCTACCATGGCACATGACTGATTTGTGGCAATGTTACAGACAGACAGTACTAATCCATTTAGAAATATACGATTGGCCAATTGGAAGTCAATGGTGGCCAATGACTGGCAATCTTGATAACATAAATGGTGCTATAACCACTATTCTGTACTTGTACTTATTTAAGTATCAGTTCACTCCACCCATTCTATCTTCAGAGGAATGCTCACTTAGAAATGCTCAGTCATACGTTTTGTTTTGATTGAGCGGCACTAACTTTCATTTTCATTTGAGATATGGGTTCAAGCCATACAAGTACATTGTATGGGCTCAAACGACACAGGTCAATTCAAGAGGGGAGGGCATTCCTGAGATGTCGCCATCTTCAGTGTTTTGGAGATAGCCATGAAAAAGGCAAGAAGCCGTGGGTGGTGTCCGTTTGCTAGCTCCAAAACCGTAGGACATCAAAACATTGATAGATTCCTCCTGTCTCTGCTGATCCTTAAGGGGAATGACCTGAACATTACGGTTTCTGCTGAATTCTTCTAATGTGTGGTTAAAGGGGACTAATGGACACAGTAATTGATTATTTGACAAATGGTCGAGGGCCACCTCTTTTATCCCTTTCATTCTCCAGTTAACCCGGGGCTGTTTGCCTGTGTGAATTATCTCCATAAACATTTCATTAGGCTCAAACCCTTTGTTCTGAATCCTCTGAAGGAAAATAAATTGAATCTCAATTGGGTGATGGCCACGGATGAAGGCTTCAAGGGCACATGACCCTGTGAGGCTGCGTGTTTGGAATCAGGCACTTGCCACTCATTCCATTGATCAGCATTCTCCATGCCACTGGGCCAGCAGGGGAGTATATCTTGTTCTCCTCCCTTTCCTCTGTGTCTTCTCACAACTCTCAGACAAGCCTCAGCACAGCACCCTCTGGGTCTCCTCCCGCAATTGCTCTCCTTCTCTCCCTGCTGGTACTGTTCACATTTAACCCTGTAATCTTGCTGAGTTCCCTGACCTTGTTGCTCACTGAACCAGAATTCGGACTCTGACGCTGTTTTGACAGATATGGGTTGCTTATCATGGAGATCAGCCCCAGACTCTGTAACACACGGCCGTGTTAACCAACATTGCAGCTACACAAAATCTTGGGATGCACAGTGGTGCAGGGGTCTCTTCTTCCACCTGTTGCACCACTTAAGAGTAACTTTACAGTAAGAGGAACTAGTTCACCCATCAAAAGTGAGTGAAGTGCTTTATGGCCCACTGAGGGGCTCACTCCTGGCCTCTAGTCACTAGCACAGTCTATGGCGATGGTTCCCAAATGTAACACAGTCACAGCACAATCCTAGGTGCCACAACCTTGAATCACACAGCATCTAGTGTGATTCAAGATGGTGGTGCAAGGAAAAGTCGGTAAGAAGAGGGCAAAGGGGACATCCCACAGCCCCCTGTGAGCTTGTCCTGGCATCCTGGGGTCCCATGGTCCCTCAGGAGAAAGTGGCCTATGAATAAATTTCACTTCAGTCATAGTCCTGCACCAGGGATCTGCAGTGAGTGGGGAGGCAGAGCTTCCCCACTAGAGACCCTCGAAAAGCACCACTGCCATGTGAGGTATGCAAGCACTCACAACCCACCCACTAAACAGGCTTGAAGCTACAATGGTATGTAACTGCATCTGTACTTTTAACAGGCTACTATGTATATGCTTTTAACACTTTCGGCCATTACATCACATCCGGTGCGTCCTGGCTGTCATTCCAAAAAGTGGGTCCTGGTGCAAAAAGGTTTGAGACTCACTGCTCTAAAGAATTCCAATTCATTTCTTTTTTGCTTAAAAGACAGGCTGGGTACAGATATTTCACTTACTACCACTATATTACACAACATTAAGGCAAATTATATGGAACTACCTACAGGGAGGAGTTCTAGCTTAGCGTAAGGACACATCTGCATGTTGTGCTGAAGAGAAGGCCGCCCGCCAGTCTCGAAAGCACTGAGAGAGATGGACCAAGGGTCTGACTTGGCAGATTCCTTTGCCCGCTACCTGTCCCTATGCTTCCATCCAGCCTCCCTTATTGCCCCAACAGAGATGCACTCCTTGGTTGGCAACCTTCAGTCTCAAAAGACTATGGTATAAGCCTACAGCGCCCGGTATTCCCAGGCGGTCTCCCATCCAAGTACTAACCAGGCCTGACCCTGCTTAGCTTCCAAGATCAGACAAGATCAGGGATGTGCAGGGTAACAGCTGATGCACTCCTTACATTCAAAACATATGCTATTGCTTTTGAGTGAATGCCCCTTCCTAATGCAAGCATGTGCTCTCACATTAATGAAATAAGTCAGTTTTAGAAAAGTATTTTAGGGCATCATCAGTTCCCCCTCCTCTCTCTCTCTCTCTCTCTCTCTCTCTCTCTCTCTCTCTCACACACACACACACACACACACACACTCTTTCCTCCTTTCCAATCAAAACAGGTTTCATATTCTTGATTGCTATAGAAAACATCACTAGTAAGAAGCCACCAAGGGTACTCTCTCTGCTATTTCCAATTTGTTTCTCAGCTCCAGGTTTAAATTGTTCAAAGCAGTTTCATTTTTTAAATTTTTTTAAATTGAAAAATTGTTGATGAGCAAAATGAATAATGTTCTCCTATTACTCCCTGTCTATCCTGCATCCCCTGGGCGTCGGAATATGCTTATCTCCTCTCCCTGGCTGTTCCTCAAGCATATTTACATTGTTAGCATCACAAAAAAAGGTATCATTATGTCAATAAGAGCAATTTAAGCATTAATAGGATGGTTATGAGCAGAAATGCAAGAGATTGCATTGTGTGCTCTAAAAAAGAAAAAAGAAAAAAAAGAATGAACCAACGGGGGAAACACATGTCACAAAATTTGTTTTAATTGTTCTTTGTTCCATAATCTTATCTTCAGCAGAGTCCCAACATGGAAGACAAAGAGGCGAGACTTATGGAATAAAAAGAAGAAAAGGACAATGGGAATGAAGACAAAACCAAAAACAGAGCTGCCGCGCATAATGGAGGGTGGGTAGAGGGAGAAGAGACAGTCAAAAGAGCGATTGTGAATTGTTTCTTAGAAGACACTGCAAGTACAATTGTCTAGGTACAGCAAATCAACATGTGACACTGAGACCCACTCCTCTTGGGGCTTGGCACCTTTTTGACTTGCTTGTCTACATGCCCACAATCATCTCCTAGGCATCCTACCAACAGCAAACAGTCATTCCTAGTTCCTCTATTATTATTATTATTATTATTATTACTATTACTATTACTATTACTATTACTATTACTATTATTATTATATACTGCTTTTCAACTAAAAGTTCACAAAGCGGTTCACAGAGAAAAATCAAACAACCAAATGGCTCCCTGTCCCAAAAGGGCTCACAATCTAATAAGATGCAAATGAATCCCAGCAGACAGCCACTAGAACAGACAGTGCTGGGGTGAGGTGGGCCAGTTACTCTCCCCCTGCTAAAAAAAGGAGCACCCACTTGAAAAAGTGCCTCTACCCAATTAGCAGGGGTTATTGAGTTCCTCTATGAGCCTTGTTCTGACACAATCCTATTCTCTTCTTGTGGCAGTGCAGCAAAAAGCAGGCTGCCACCACGCCGAAGATACGAGCACCAGCAGGAAGGCCTGTGCCGTCCCACCAGCGCCAGTGGAAGTCTTGATGCATGTCAGAGCAGGTAAACTCTGCACCAGGCAATAAAGGGTGGGGGGTGAGGAGGGGGCATGACAGGGCAGGGAAAGGGCAGACACCAGGTGGTGGTGGACTGATCAGGACTAGGAAAGGATTGGTGGATCTGGTGCATGCCGTATCCTATCCCCCTTCCCAGATCGGTTATGCTGACAGTTCCTCACTCAGATTGTGCCACAGAATTAGCAGGCACAGTTTTGAGTAGACCTGTTGCTGAGGCTTCCTCCAAGGGCAAAGGGGCAAATTTCCTCTTACCTTAAGGAAACCTCCAGCCTGCTTAGTTTCTGCACAGTATACAGCACTGCCATGCTGGCCCCACTGCAAAGGTGCTGGATAGGATTGAGGTGACCACCACCATTGGGTATTCGAACTGGAGGGAGGGGCTGAAGCTCAGAGGTCACATGATTTGCATGCTAAAACAAAGGGGCCCCTCTGCATGCAAAGCGTGTGTTTCTTTGCCACTTTCTTCAGGCACACTCATTGATAGATGCTGATGGCCATTCACTTCCCTGATCTATTTTTTTTTATGTTTGGCCATGCTGATCAAGAATGATAACCAAACACCAAGGTTTGTAGTGGCAGCTGTTTACCTAAATGTCACTTTTGCCACTGATTACAACACTTTCTCATCACATACGGCTCAAAGAGCTTGCTTCTGGTTTAACTGGTGGGTGATGCCTGGAGTTGGCCAAGCTGGGCACTGGCTAAGGGCTCCCACCCAACTTGCATGGGTCCAATCTCTGAGGCCCCCAGTACCAGAGGCTGAGAGGCTGTATAAGCTGGCTGAGAGACATGCACCACCCAAAATCCAGTATTGCAGGAACTGTAGGGATGCTACAGGGGATGGACAGAGGACAGTCTGCAATTATGCAACTGCAATCCCCTGCAATTATGCAGGGGATGGACAGAGTGCATAGAGAGATGCTCTTTGCACTCTCACATAACACCAGAACCAGGGGGCATCCACTAAAATTGAGCGTTGGGGGAGTTAGGACAGACAAAAGAAAATACTTCTTTACTCAGCGTGTGGTTGGTCTGTGGAACTCCTTGCCACAGGATATGGTGATGGCGTCTGGCCTGGACGCCTTTAAAAGGGGATTGGACAAGTTTCTGGAGGAAAAATCCATTATGAGTTACAAGCCATGATGTGTATGTGCAACCTCCTGATTTTTGAAATGGGCTATGTCAGAATGTCAGATGCAAGGGAGGGCACCAGAATGAGATCTCTTGTTATCTGGTGTGCTCCCTGGGGCATTTGGTGGGCCGCTGTGAGATACAGGATGCTGGACTAGATGGGCCCTTGGCCTGATCCAGTGGGGCTGTTCTTATGTTCTTAACTACAATTCCCAGAATGCCTTGCAGGTCTTCTTGTTGTCTGGTGTGCTCCCTGGGGCATTTGATGGGCTGCTGTGAGATACAGGAAGCTGGACTAGATGGGCCTCTGGCCTGATCCAGTGGGGCTGTTCTTATGTTCTTATGCTCCCGTTGGTGGCGATGGGGCGGGCAGAACTCTCTTGCAAAGTCTCTTGACAGGCAGCATGCTGGGGAACAGTGAACAGTCATAAGAACATAAGAAGAGACCTGCTGGATCAGACCAGAGGAACATCTAGTCCAGCCTCCTGTATCTCACAGTGGCCCACCAGATGCCTCTGGGAGCACACAAGACAACAAGACACAACCTGCGTCCTGATATCCTCCCTTGCATCTGGCAATCTGAGGCAGCCACCCACTAAAACCAGGAGCTTGCACATACCTACCCTGACTTGTAACCCGTGATGAACTTTTCCTCCAACAATTTGTCCAATTCCCTCTTAAAGGTATCTAGGCAAGATGCCATCACTACTTCCTGTGGCAGGGAGTTCCACAGAATAAGGAGAATGCTTGCTCTCAGGACACTGACATTGATGGCAGTCCTGGCTGTATCATCCTTTCTGTACAGAGAAGCAGCATGCTTTCCACACTGCCCTTGAGCCAAAATCTCGAATTCCTTCCAAGCACACCAACCAAAGAGAGTGTGCTCATGAAGAAAGGCTCCTTCTCAAGAAGGTTTATTTGAAACAGATCTATTTTCTATTTGAAACATATATTTCGAATAGGATATTTGAGGATACATTTTCCTCTCTCACTTCTGCATATTCCTCTTGGCTTCAATTAATTGGAATTCAAATGATGTAAATGGAGCTCTCAGGGAGTGGAAGAACTTAACTGCTGATGAGGTTTTATTTTAGCAAGTTAAACAGTGATTAAGGAAGAATCTGTGCAAACCTTAGATCTCTGTGGCGAGTTGGTGCTGGGGGTGATTTGGGGACTGGAAAAGAGGCAGTGAAATGGGGAAATGAGCAGCAGAGAGAAATGGAGAACTGGAGCATAAAAATAGCAGAGCCAGAAACATCTCTAGACATCTAGAAATACAAAAGTTCACTTCTATCATTGAGAAAATGCATTGATCTCCTCAATGTGGAGAGCAAGCACATCTTAGAATGGATGGACAGAATCTGGGGTCAGTAGCGTAGCCAGAGCAGGTGGTGGTGTGGCATGTTCAGCAGATGCCACAATGTGGCTCTCCATTGGACCCATTCAGGGCAGCCATGACAACGCGCTACTCTTTGGGGTTGCCACCAGTAAGCCCTGGCTTTATCACAGTCCACAGAAACAGGGATGGGGGTTGATTGAGGAAGAGCTGATTGAGGAAGGGCTGGGGCACCTTCCTTATGAGGAAAGGCTACGGCATTTGGGCCTCTTCAGCCTAGAAAAGAGGCGCCTGAGGGGGGACATGATTGAGACATACAAAATTATGCAGGGGATGGACAGAGTGGATAGAGAGATGCTCTTTACACTCTCGCATAACACCAGAACCAGGGGACATCCACTAAAATTGAGTGTTGGGAGGGTTAGGACAAACAGAAGAAAATATTTCTTTACTTAGCGTGTGGTTGGTCTGTGGAACTCCTTGCCACAGGATGTGGTGATGGCATCTGACCTGGATGCCTTTAAAAGGGAATTGGACAAGTTTCTGGAGGAAAAATCCATTACGGGTTACAAGCCATAATGGGTATGCACAACCTCCTGATTTTAGAAATGGGCTATGTCAGAATGCCAGATGCAAGGGAGGGCACCAGGATGCAGGTCTCTTGTCATCTGGTGTGCTCCCTGGGGCATTTGGTGGGCCGCTGTGACATACAGGAAGCTGGACTAGGTGAGCCTATGGCCTGATCCAGTGGGGCTGTTCTTATAAGAGAAGCCTCTTCAGGACATGACTGTGGGGGCAGCAGAGAAGTGGCATCCACTCATCCTGACTTGCAGAAAGCCTGGCTAGCACTGGCTGCAAGGAATATCCATATTCCAGGCTGATCTGTTTGAGGGGGCACAGTCAAGTCACTGTCCTAGGCCGGAGGGCAGCTGGCGAGATGGATTTGGGAGATCCCCTCCCTCCAGCTCTTGCAAAGCTCCTGGAATGGGAGCCCAAGAGTGGTGAAAAAAATAAAATAAAATAAGGATGGTTTAACCTCCTCTACCCTACTCACTGTGAGGAGATCTGCCCTCCAGGAGCAAGCAATACAGATCCTGTGGCAACGAAGAATCCACACATTCAAAGGCACAGAGAAATCCAGCATTGATATCTGGCTCCATTAATGTTCTTTATTGAAGGGCAAATCTGCTGCATCAGGGCATACGGGGCTCAAGACATTCTTCTGGGGGAGAGGGAGGGAGAGAGAGGCAGAAAGAAAAAGTGGCACTGGAGATGCTCACCTTTAATCATGTTATAAATGCTGCCGCCAAAGAGGGTTTAGAAGAATACAATTTCCCTCCCTTTATATAATCCATCTCTGTGGGTATTAAAATAATGCTGCATTTCACATCAAAATGAGATGACAGGCTGGATGAGGGCTCCCATTTATTTCCCTGGTAACCCTCTGACCTTTTGGCAGGGGACGAGGCTTGATTTAAAGCCCTTGCAAATGCATCTGGGCGAGAGGAAGGCAACACAGAGAGATCAGGGGATTGAGCAGCATCACCATCATTCTGCAGCCCCCCTCCTGAAATCCTGTGTTTGACTGTGTAAAGACCCTGTGCCTTTTAAAAACATCTTCTCCCTGCGAAAGGAAGAGACACTGTGTGAGCGATTGTAGTCCAGTCCTAACAGATGGAATCTGATTTCCTTTGGGTGGGCCACATGTTGATCGGATCTCTAAACCAGAGGTGCTGGGGCTTCATTTCCCCAGCAATCACATTTTTTAGCCTAGAAGCCCTTCCTCCCTCTTCTCAGAGATATGCAGGTTGGCTATTCTGTGCTATTTAGGGAGCAATCCTAACTGCACACTGCAAGTCCCTTGCACCAGCCTGGGAGGGTTGCAAATGTGCTGCAAAGCATGTTTGTGCCTCCTTGAATGTTGGCTGGGCTGGTGCAGTGACGCGCGCTAGCCCGCGGAGGTTGCATCCAGCCTCCGCGCCAACAGGGAATGGCAGGTCCGTGCTGGCCAACCTCTGCTAGTGCAAGAGTCTGGGTGGAGGGGGTGGAGAGGAAGCATTTCGGAGTGCGGAGAGGGTGGGTGGTGCGCGGGCCCGTGGCAGGTGGTGGGAGAGTGAGGGGCGGGGCCAGAACCTGCAGTTATGTTGGATCCTGATGCCGTTCCCGGTCAGCGTATAGCAGCTCCAGGTTGCTCAGTTTTGCTAGGGCCTGTGTCACCTCTTCAGGTGGCGCAGATCCGAATTAGACCCATTGGGGCTGCTGCAGCTCTACCTGGGGTAAGAGTAATTATTTCCCCTTGCCTTGGGCCAAGCCACAGACAGCTCCAAACTTATGCTGGCTACAGTGCAGGCCTGCTGGCCTGCCTGTTCCAGTGCAAGTTAGGCCTGCACTGTTAATCTTTCTTGGCAACCACAGAAAGGCCCTCTGAACAGACCTGTGGCATCCATTTTTAAGCCATATTAAGCAAGTTCCAAAGGTGAGCCTGTTATTACAAACAGTTTCTGGAACTAATTGGTTGTGATCCTTTTTCTGCCCCCCCCCCCCACACTGCCCAATTTCATTCCCTCTCTCCTGTCTTTTCACCTCTCCTGCTGCTCTTCCACCTGTGCTCTCTTGGGCATTGGCTCCTATGAGCAAGGGAGAGCAGACATGGCTTTTAAATAATTAATTGGGTAGCTCTTGATTCTGACTAGGATAGTATTCCTCTCTTAGAACATGCTAAGTTTTGCTTCAGAAGAAACAGCTAAGGACAAACTGAAACTGACAAGGAGCTTTAAAACCCTGGCTTGAGTCTGGCAGGAAAGTCAGTTTCAGCCAAAGTCCAGGTCAATGTAAGTCATTCTGTTTTAATGCATGTGGTTCAAAATGCACCCTATAGGCATCAGATCTGGTATGGACATTCATTCATTCATTACCACTCTGTGGTGGCAGGGATCAGGGAAATCAGAACTCTAGATATGGAGGGAAGTGTTCAGAAGAAGAGGGATTCCACGAAATCCTTAGTCATCAAACGGATGGGTCTCTGATACCTGGCCTGTTAGTGATGGGCAAGTCAGCAGGCCCCCAGGTGCTTCAGAGGTGTCTCTCAGCATCCTGCTATCTGCTAGGTCTACTCTATCACATGGATGACAGCAGAAATTTATTTTTACAATGAATTTGCTGTGAGAACAGTTGACTGGAGAAGGGAAAGGCAGCTTTACATCGAGATGATTTCCCTGGATACCTCAGGGCGATGCTTCAGAGCTATCAAAAATTGTGTCCAGACTGACAGTTTTCTATTTAATTTAATTTTCACTGCCTTGGTTCTTGGGGAGGAGTGGACTTATGATTTGGTGGCCCAGCATAAACCCTGCAGGTAAGGTCAAGGGTTCAGTCACCGGCATCTCGGGTTAGAGCAGTGTTTCTCAACCAGTGGCGTGGGTACCACCAGTGGTACTTGAGGTGGGATCTGATGGTACTCATGGGACCCCTAGATACCTGCTACTTGGAATGTGACCCAACAGACAGCCGTAGGAGCCATGCTTTTCCTCACTCGAAAAAGCCCTTCGGTCCACCCTGAGCCTCGTACTGGTGTTGGGTGAGTTGCAACTGGGCTCCCAATTCAGTAGTAACTGGCAAGGTCAGTTACTTTTGGTGGTACTTCAAATAGGGGGACAAGGTGAAGTGGTACAGTGGAGGAGAAACATTGAGAAACACTGGGTTAGAGGGGTCTCAGGTGCAGCACCAAAGTCCCTGGTCAGCCTCCGTAGACATTAGACATTACTGGGTAGACCGGCTCATAGCAAGGAGCGTCATATGTTTCTGTCTCTGAACATGTTGCGTTTGTGTCCTCTTCCTCCTCTCAGAATTTCAGGTCTCGGGGTATTTGTTTGTTTGTTTGTTTTGGAGCAGGAGCAGGAATGCACAATTCCAGCCATACACATTTCCCAATAATGCACAATGATGTACGAATAATTATGCAATATCCTGCCAGCATAATTCTTGGGTGCGGGGGGAGGGGTGAGGCTGCCCATCACTGGCTGTTAGGAGGAGGTCCTGTAGCAGCCTCTCCCAAAACACAAAAGAGGCAAGGCGGTTTCACCCTCTAGTCTTCTCCAATTCTGGAACAAATGTTCTAGCTCAGGGCTCTGCAGACTCCGGCCCACAAGTCAGATCCGACACCCTTCCTAAGCCCTCCCCTGCGTGAACTTACCGTTCCGCTGGGGATCCTCCGCAAAGCACTTCCGTGTGCCCCCATTTTTGGTCACATCCAGCCGCTTCTGGCCTTTGATGCCCCAGCAGGATTTGCACCCAGATTTCTGGGCAGAAGCAGCTGAACATGATCAAAAATGGGGGCGCATGGAGGCGTTTTGCAGAGGTTCCCTAGTGGAACACTAAGTGCCGTCGGTGCTGGGGAAGCCTTTGCCGGTGCAAAGCGTTCTCCATATTGGAGACTGCTGTTCTAGCTTAGCCTCTACGGTTGCAAAAAAAAAAAAAAAAAAGGATGTCTGGGTGGCCCCATATCCAAGGATCTGGTATCCACTGATCTGCTTGTGTGCAGTTCCCTGCACCTGCCACACCCATTACCTTTGCTTATGTTGTTTACTATGAAGGATAGTGTATCTTGGTTTATCTAGTAGATGTTATAAGCATTTATAAGCTATAAGATTCTTGTTCATGTTTGCTGAGTTGTCCCCTCTAGCTGAAGACAGCCTGCCTGCCTGCTTGTCGTTGCTATAAGCTTTCTGCTTACAGCATCTGGATAAAGCAAGATACACTATCCTGTGCTTGACAACGCAAAGGTAATGGGGATGTGGGGGGGGGGGCTGAGAAGTTGGGGGGAGCAGTGGCATAGGTAGAGGGTGTGCAAAGCATTAAATTTTGCAGGGAGCCTCACTGAGGCATGCAAGGGCCTTCTCCCCTACCCCTTTAGCATCGTTCCAGGCGGGAGGGGGGAGCAAAACTGAGGCATATGCCTGGCTCTGGGGGGGGAGGAGGGGCTGCTTACACACCATGGGATGGCTCCTTGCAAGACTTAAATGCTTTGCACCCCCCTCTAGCTATGTCACTGACTAGGGGAAGGACGCAACAATGGCAAGTCAAAAGACAGGTCTCAAAAACCCACTGTAAGTGACAACTTGCCAACAGAAATAAGACTCGGATCTAATTCCGCTGTGCGCAAATAAAGGCTTTATTGGGGGGGGGAGAGAAGACTATGATTGGTTTCCAAAAGAGAAACACCATTTTATTTAAAGAGAGGCTTTAAGCCTTCTTGTGTTTCTAAGGAAACAATTTAGTGACCCTGAAAATTGAAGGATCAAGTAGTCACATAAAATTAAAGGGAAGAAAAAAAAGAGAGAGACTCTTGGCAGCACTTCTCTAATTGTAGCGCTCATTTAAATTTCCTCGGCAACAGCTTAATAATAATATTTATCAGGAACAGACCAAGGCTGCGGGCAACTGTGCCAAAGTCCAGGCACCAGATGGGGAGGGAAGGGGTGCTCCTGTCTAGCTGTCTAGAGGTGGAACAGGGCAAGTTTGCTGGAGGCCACAAGAGGCAGCAGGTCCTGCTCCGTTGACCAAGCAAGGCAGAGCCCTTCGAATGCCTCCCCATTCCAGAGGCTGCTTCCTGCTGGCCAACCGCAGGGGCCGCTGCCAACTTCTTAGCTTCTTTGGATTCAGAAGAGGGCTCTGGCAGTCCCAAGAAGCTTACCAGGCTAATTCGGAGCCGCAGTTCAGGTTCAAGCAGCAGGGCCGGCATCAAACATTCGAGATTAATTTGGAGCTTTAGATGCCCAAAGCACTTCTTGTGCTTTGCCTCCTAATACTGTAAAGCAGGCCTGATTATGACAGAGTGGGTGGGTTGAAGCTGGCAGGAGGTGCTTGCCTAACAGCCCAGTCCTATTCTCCCCCTCCAATGTATGGAGGGGGGGGATCAGGAGGCTTGGCAGGGGAAAGGAGAATTATTTCCCCTGACTCCTCTGTAAGCCTCCCACCCACCAATGGGTCTCCTTGGACCTGAGCCACTTATTTAGCTGGAGCAAGTCTGAGGAGAAGAAAGGAGTGGGAAGCTTCTGTTCCAAGGATTTAGGATATGTCACAGCCATTGCTGCTGGATCCACCCCTCCGGCCACCTCTCCGCCCCTGCACCTCCCCACTACCAGTTTCATCCCTCCCCTCCCCACCCACTCCCTCCCCTCCCCCTCTGATTTACCATCAGTGGTGGCTGCTGCAGATTTGACCACCGTGCACGAAGCCCCTGTGGCTTATCCAGCAGAAGGACAGAAGCACCCAGCTGTTCACTTCCATACGACTCTTTGCAACAGTCGTAAAGCAAACCCTGCCAGTGGAACGCTCCTTACGGCAGTGGGAAGGGGGTTTAGGATTGGGCTGTAAGGCAGCCCAATGGCAGAGGTAAGATGCGGGATTTGGGGGTCACATTTGTAGTCACGAGACTAGACTAATTGCCTACTCAGAAGACGGCTCTACTGAGTTCCACGGAACTAACTCCTAAGTAAATGTGTACAGGATTGCAGCTTCACTCACATTGCTAGGAGTCTCTTGACTTCCCCATATCCTGAAGTCTGTCCAATGCACATCTCCTTCCCTCAGTGCATAACTAGAAGGGGTGCAAAGCCCTAAGTTTTTCACAGAGCTTCAACACAGTGTGAAAGCAGCCCCGCACCCTCCCCTTCAGAGTCATTCCAGGCAGAGGGAGCAAAGAGGAAGCATTTGCCTTGACTGCCCAAGTGGTCCATCTTGCATTCACCTCCATTTTGCCTCCCCCCATCAAGAATGGCTGTGAAGGGGAGTGGGAGGGGCCACTTGCACAACTCCCTGCAAAACTTAGTGTTTTGCCCTCCCTCTAGCTAAACCACTGTCTTCCCTTAAGGCAGTGTTTTTCAAACTGTGGATCGGGACCCACTAGGTGAGTCGTGAGCCAATTCCACGTGGGTCCCCATTCATTTCAATATTTTATTTTTAATATATTAGTCTTGATGCTACAATAGCATGTGGCTGCACTGGGGCAAATGATACAGATTTGTACTTTTAACAGGCTATTCTTTTAACAATGAGAGTCAATGAAACTTACTCTTGGGTAAGTGTGGGTACAATTGCAGCCTAGGATTGTTAAAAAATTTTCCTGTTTGATGATGTCACTTCCAGTCATGACATCACTTCTGGTGGGTCCTGGCAGATTCTCATTCTAAACAGTGGTAAATATTTGAGAACCACTGCCTTAAGGACATACACAGAGTCAGGTCACTGGGTCAGCGTGAAGGTCCAGGTAGTCCATCTACCTGTCCTCCAGTGGCCAAATGGATGGTTCCAGGAAGCCCACAAGGAGAATAATAACATCTCCCTATTGCCCCTCCTGACTAGTTTTCAAGGGAATGCTGCCTATGAACATGGAACGAGGCTGGCTAATCACCACTGACAGATTTCTCCCTTTCACCTTCTATGCTCAACAGAGCCAGTGACCACCACTATGTCCGTAAGTGGATGATGAGTTGGGTGAAGTTTTTTATGTCTGTCCAGAATCTCCAACCAATCAGTTGTGTTGGCTGCTCATCTTCTGGGTGATACCAATCAGCCCCATTCAGTTCAGTTCAGGTTCTTCAGAGGCTCCAGAAAGTGTCAAAGGATCAAAAAAACAATACATGTTGTCAGCACCAATAGCTAGGAATTCAGATCTATGGTTTCCTCAGAACTACAAGTCATCTTCCACCTGGGATTAGATGTGGAGTCTTGTATTACTCTATAGGGTGTTCATTATAATGCTCCACAGAGACACATAGGCTGCAAATTACTGATGCTGAGGGAGCCTGGCTTTGTGAATTCCCTGACAGGAGACAAGAGAAAACCAACAGTAATGATGCATCAACAGCCTTCATCTCCATTGCTTTATTTGAGTTTACAGTGGAAGGAGACCAAGAAGGAATAACAAATGCAAAGTGACATGAATAAAAGACCTTACAATCTGGCTCGACCTCTTAGGTCATCAGAGAAGGCCTTTTTACAAGTGCCGCTGCCTAAGGAGGTACGTGGGGTGGTGGCAAGAAATAGGGCCTTCTCAGTAGTGGCACCAACTCTATGGAACTCCCTTCCCCTTGACTTGAGAGTGGCTCCCTCTCTTGAGACTTTTCGGCGAGGCCTGAAGACCCTTCTGTTTAGACAAACCTTCTGAGTTCATGGCCTTTTTAACATCTTTTCTACATCTTTCAGTATTTTTTACTGGCCTGATTCCTTACGATCTGCTGCTATATGCTCTTTTTTTATCTGACTTTTTATCTGACTACTGTTTTTATGATATCTGTTAATGTGTCATTATGTTTTTATCTGTTTGCTAAATCATGTTTTAATGTTTTTAACCGTTTTAAGCCGCCCTGGGTCCCTTTGGGGAGAAGGGCGGGGTATAAATAAAGTTGTGGTTGTGGTTGTTATAAGACTACACAGGGGAAGGGGCTGTACCTGCAGGCAGAAGGTCTCAGGTTCTTTCAAGTGCCAGCATCTCCAAGCAGAGCTATCAACACCCCACCCCCACTTGAAGTTCCAGATAGATGCTGGCAGTCAGTGCCGTCTGTTGGTGGGACAGACCATTGGCCTGGCTCAGTTAAAAAACAAAACAAAACACAAAACACAAAAATACTTTTCCCCAGACTCAGAAGTTCTAAAGGCAGAACTAATCACAAAAGAAACATGGTGCTCTCCCAGTTCTGTAGTGAGGGACGAGGCATATACAGGGATGTAGAGTTGGATCTGTCTCTCTATGGTTTGGTGAGCCCTGGTGACTATCAGCCTACCCAATCCTACCTAATTCTCCGCTCGGTGATGCAGCAGCACCATTGTGAGTCACACCGCATCCCATAGGGAATTTTTGGCAGCTAAACGTCTCTTCAGGGTAAGGGGGTTATTTGTCCCATTGCCCTGGGGAAAGCCCCAGCAGCAGCAATGGGTCAACTCACATTGACCCATGCTGGTGGGTAAGGCAAGGGAATGGGGTTTGGATATGCTGGTCTGACACCTCTGATCCTGCCCCCTTCTCAGGGCCGCACCACCCACCCCACCCCATTCAACCCCTCCCCCCAGCCTTTCCTCATCCCTGCACCAGATTTATCTGCTCTGGTGGGCCTCTGCCAACACCAGCAGGAAGGTCCCAGTCTTTCCACTGGTGCACCTGGGCCTTGTGCTGTCGCAAAGCACAATATGGAAGTTTTGCAACAGCTCACGTCAGTAGAAATTGTGTTCCACCAGCACAGGCCCCCGTTAGGATTGGGTCGTAAATCTTGCTTATTTTGATCCACTGACTCATGCAAGAGGTCTAAGTTCAGCAAGTTGACACTCATTTTCAATCTCATCTTGCTAGATAGTTTTCATTCTCTGTGGAACCAAATCTCTACGTTATATACACAACTTGACAGTTTGCTTTATGCATCCAATGGTGTAGATTCCAAATGACAAAAAAATCATAACACAATAGCCTTTAAGGCTCCATTGGACTCTTGCTGCTGTTAGAACAGTCTAACATGGCTATTCTTCCAGTATTTTGTACTCTCTCTCTCTCTCTCTCTCTCTCTCTCAATCAATCCATCCATCCATCCATCCATCCATCCATCCATCCATCCATCCATCCATCCATCTATCAACTCTCTTTGAATTAATCCTGTGCTGTCAAGTGCCAGGCCAATCCAAAGATCTTACAGGGCCCTGTGTAGCATGAACTTCTGCCCCTCTCTAACCAAACACAGCAGTATAGGCAGAGAGGTACTACCCTGGTGCCCAGGTGCCCAGAGTAACCCCTAGAAAATCATGGTTGCCACCATGCCTCCAAGAGAAGAAAGTACAATCAGAATGGGAGGAGACTGGAAGATAATAGCAAAACTTGGAGTTAAATGGCAGGAGCTTCTCCCAGACCCAAAAAAGTTGCATTGGAGCCCAAACTCTATGCCTAGACTGGGTGCCTCAAGGGAATTCATGACAAGCCCTCGAGCTTGCATAACATGACCTCTTGCATCTGTTGAAGCAACAAGGAGGGGTGTAAGTGCTCAAAATGTGAAGAAAGGAAGGGAACTCCCAAGGAAATTCATGCAAAATATCAATGCTTAAGTGAAAAAAGGACATGAGAATTTGAAGGCTCTGCTCATAATGTGTTGCATTTGAAAGCTGAACACACACTGCACTTACCGGCTTCTTACTTCTTTGCCCCCTTGGAAGCAGAGCTTTGGACTTCTCTGCAATTTTCTGCAAATAAAAAACAACAAACAAGCAGTAGAATTAGTGGTCAAAAGGGACATGAAATGCCTTATTTATTCACAGTGTTTTAAAAAAAAGGAGTAAAAGGGAGATGTGAGCTAACCCTGTGATTTAGACATTGGGGGAAAAAAATAAAATAAAACACTGTTTTGAAAGGGTAGGCCTTTGAGAAATCAGAAGTCATTTAAACTTCAAGGACGACAGGGTTATCAAAAGCAAACCATGCATTTAACAAGTGACAGCCACGAGCGGGGAAGTAGCAATTTGAGGTTCAAGAACAGATTCCTGACTCAACCAGGCCATTCAAAGAAAAAAACATGGTATGGATAATTTTGGCACAGTGTAATTTATTAAAAATAAATATACAGGTAGAGAATCACATGTGTAGCTGCTCGGATGGAATATGTATTGAATAACAGAAATATTGCAGAGATTCTGGTGATCCCAGTTATCTTATCACCTCCCCAAAAAAAAATCCAGCCAGGGAGAGGTGAAATGTAAGCAAAGGCAGATGTACTTTTCATGACCAAGACATTTCAGAAGAAAAGAAAACAAGAAAAATAACTTCTTAAGAACAAGAAAATTCCTGAAACGTACTTATGTCAGAAATGGGAAATCAAAACACCACAATATTAATCTTATGCAGAACTGACCCATATGGCCTGTTGCAGACATCACCTGGTCTCCAGGACATTTGAGGCACGACCCTGAGCAGCCAGGCTCCAGGACCATCAAGGCAGCATTTCAAACCTCACCACCTGATTCAGCATCTGGAAACCCAAGAAACTCCTGTGCTCCATCTCCCTCTATAAAGACCCTGTCCTCAAAGACAAGAGGTCTTGCCAGGATGAGCTCCAGCCTCACAGTAGCTACTCCCCATGCTGGGAACCTGCTCTAAAATTCTGTTTTCTTGTGGTCCAGCTGCTCACCTTCTGCAGCCCTGGAAACCAATCTTTATTAGAGAAAGCTGCTGAGCTCCATGGGTCCTGCTCCCCTCCTGCCCCAGTTCCTCCCCTCGAGCCTGAGAAGGCCAAAAAAAGTGACTTTTTTTTTGAAAATCAGAAGTGACATTTTTAATACCTTATAAGGCATTAAATACGTCACTTGAGGTTTTACGAATAAAATGGAAGTTGCTTTTTTGCCTTATCGGACTTGGTCTGAGCCCAACAAAGGCTGTGGATAGATGTCCACAGCCTGAGAGGACCCTCCAGAGAGGGTGAGTACAGGGGCCCTGTGGACCCGAACCACAGAAAAGTGAATCCACGGATACGGGGGCCCCACTGTATAATTATTTAACATCACAAAGGTAATAAATTGGATTTTTTTTTTCTCATTACAAGGCATTTAAAGGTAGACCCCGTTATCAGTGGTGAGGCAAATCAGTGGATGCCAAATCAGTGGACACCGAGGTCCCACCTGTAAACAAAATGATCAAAAGAAAGGTGGGCAATAAAAGTACAAGCAGGCTGATGGGAATTGCCTGAACTTGGCTGGGAGACACAAAGAAAGCTTTTCATTAAATGGATTCAGTAACCAGTAACACCCAGCAGATGAAGTTGGGATGCCATTCAAAACTCTCAACCCACAACCCCCAGAACACCCCTCTCCTCTGCTGCTGAACCAGGGAGGCTTCCACACTGGCTGGAGTCACTTAGCAGACAAAGCAAAATGCATTTCTTAAGGCAGTCTAGTCAGATGGTCTTTTCCCAAACTCAAATATAAACTCACACCAGAAATACAAAAATGGTGTGCAATACCAGCAAACTGGGCAACACAGGACCTTAGAACATCTTTTTTTTTTTTTTTTTTCCTGAGACAGCTTACTTTGAGAATCAGATGTACAAATCCCCTTTACCTTTTGCACTGTTCCATATCGCTGGATGGCGTCAGAAAGCTGGTTCTTCAATCGGTCCAACTGAAGTCGTTCTTGCTAGATTTAAGAAAAAGAACATGTCCAAGCGACATCAGAATACAGTGGGACACGTTTATTTGTTGCATTTGCACCCCACCTTTGCCCCCAAGGGCACCCAAAGTTGCTTCCAAAAACAAGTACAAATACAAAAGATAATAAAAATCATAATTAAAAACCAATTGCACCATACCCTAAAAACCCATAAAACATCATTTCGGTACAGTTAGTTACCCAGGGTTAGGAAATCTTTAAAACACTTTGGTATCTGAGGGCTTAATCCTACCCGATTTTCCAGTGCCGGTGCAGTCGTGCCAATAGGGACTGGTGAGGAGGCAGTCACAGAGGCCTCTACAAGGTATGGGAACATTTGTTCCCTTATCTTAGGGCTGCATCACGGTTGCACCGGTACAGGAGAGTTGGATAGGATTGGACCCTGAATTGTTTATATAACCACCAGACAGATATGAGCCATTGGGCCCAATCCTATCCAACTTTCCAGTACTGATGCAGTCACGCCAACAAGGCTCGCATTGCATCTTGTATTGAGAGGGGGGCAGTCATGAGGACTCCTCAAGATAAGGAATGTTTGTTCCCTTAGAGTAGCATTGCAGCTGCATCAGTGCCGGAAAGTTGGATAGAAACAGCAAAGAGGAAACACAGCGTGACTATGGACAGCAGCAAAATAAGGGAATTTACAGAGACCATCTCACCTCTTGAAAGAACACCTTCTCCTCTGAACATGTGATGCCACCTGGTCAGATGCTCACCTTTACTCTTCCCCATTTCTATGAACAACTCTTTCACTTAACCTTTTCTCCTTCCTGTTTGAGTTTCTTTCATATTCTGAGCAAGTGTAATGACTTTCTTTATCATTGTGTCAATTTAAAAAAATAAAAGAAAGAAAGGTCCATAAATAGAACAAGGGCTCCTTTGCAGTCCATTGTCTGGTCTGCCCTAGTAAAGTGAGCCTGGGTAATTTTCCAACACCGGCTTGGTAACACACTCACAATCAAGGCACGGAGTTTTTCATGGCTTGTTTGGTCAATGTGTTACATGGATTTTTTTGTTATGCATTCAGGTGTTGCCAAGACATCAATATCTGACTGCCACACAGGAAATCAAACAAAACAGAGACAAGTGATGCATTGATTCAGCAAGCTGGCAACACAAAGGATGGTCACCATTATTAGCTGTTAGTGATTCATGGACAGCAGTGGCATAGCTAGAGGGGGTGCAAAGCACTAAGTTTTGCAGGTACCTGAATGCACTGTGCAAGCCACCCCTCTCCTTCAGAGCCATTCTGGAGGTGGGAGCAAATTGGAGGTGAATACATGCAGCACATGGGCGTTCAAGGCAAATGCCTCTGTTTTGCTCCCACTGACTGGAATGGCTCCAAAGGGAGGGAGAGGGGCTGCTTGCAAGGTGCATTCAGGTGAGCGCAGAGATGTACACCTGAGAAACAGAGACATACACCTCTGTTTTGCTCCCTCCACCTGGAATGGCTCCAGAGGCCCCTTGCATGCTGTGATGAGACTCCCTGCAAAACGTAGTGCTTTTCATCCCCTCTAGCTAAGCCACTGGTTCAATGCAAGATACAAAGTCAAGGATTGACCAGGGATGGATGTCCTATCAAGCAGGCGAAGGTCGAGGTCTAGAGGCATGGCTGAGTAAGAGCCAGGGGTCAGGTAAAAGATCAGGCAGAAGAAGGCAAAGGACAGAGCAAAGACATGGTTGAAGTTGGTTTGGTAGGCAAATAGAAGCAATCCAGGGCAAGGCGCATGACAAGAGGGTGAGGCAAACTCTTCTGCTCACTACAGCACATTCAGACTGAAGGACTATCTTGGAGAGAAGTGTTCAACAGAACCTCAAGTGTCCTCATTGAGTTGTGAAGTCATGTGAGCATAGTCAAGGAAGAATCATCTGAAAGTGTTCAGCCCAACATTGCAGCCACAAAGGTTTGATCTTTCTGGTGTGGTGAAGTGCCAAGGGATGGAGAACTAGGTGAAGGCCACTGGTTGCTGGAAGCCCCAGCCAACACCCCACAAGCCCTTGTCATAGGTTAAAGAAGTACAATGCTCCCGCATCCCAGGCCTGCACCACTCATGAACCACCAAGCTAAATGGACCTTTCCAGCCCTGTGACGAAGTCTGACCGCACACCTCATTTTGTTTTCCTAGGCAGGCAACAAAATCAGCAGTCTTATTGAGTTGGTGGCCCAGTATGCACAGCTGATAAACTGCACTCAGCTTGGTGGTTCAAAGATGGTACAAGTCTTGTCCATCAGACCGTGCTGCTTTCTGCAGTTTTAGATCATGCCAAGCCAGGGAGCTCTCACAGGATTCCTCAGTTGGTTTCACAAATCTTTCTGAAGAAGAAACTAATAGTAAAGCTTTGAATCAATGGATGGTGCCTTGTACCATAAGAAACTTTATGAGAAAGAATTTAGTGAATTTAGTGGGCAGCTCTTAAGTTGTTTTGGGTGCCAAGATGAGTAACATACTTACTTCTCATGTTCTCACTAGGAGGTTGTCCATGACTTTGTGTACCTTGGCTCAACGATCTCCGACACTCTTATCTCTCGATACTGAGCTAAACAAGCGCATCGGTAAAGCAGCTACCACGTTTTCCAGACTCACAAAGAGAGTCTGGTCCAACAAGAAGCTGATGGAACATACCAAGATCCAGGTCTACAGAGCTTGCGTCCTGAGTACACTTCTGTACTGCAGCGAGTCATGGACTCTCCGCTCACAACAGGAGAGGAAACTGAGCGCTTTCCACATGCGCTGCCTCCGGCGCATTCTCGGCATCACCTGGCAGGACAAAGTTCCAAACAACACAGTCCCGGAATGTGCTGGAATCCCTAGCATGTATTCACTGCTGAAACAGAGACGCCTGCGTTGGCTCGGTCATGTCGTGAGAATGGATGATGGCCGGATCCCAAAGGATCTCCTCTATGGAGAACTCGTGCAAGGAAAGCGCCCTACAGGTAGACCACAGCTGCAATACAAGGACATCTACAAGAGGGATCTGAAGGCCTTAGGAGTGGACCTCAACAGGTGGGAAACCCTGGCCTTTGAGTGGCCCGCTTGGAGGCAGGCTGTGCAGCATGGCCTTTCCCAGTTTGAAGAGACACTTTGCTAGCAGTCTGAGGCAAAGAGGCAAAGAAGGAAGGCCCATAGCCAGGGAGACAGACCAGGGACAGACTGCACTTGCTCCCGGTGTGGAAGGGATTGTCACTCCTGAATTGGCCTTTTCAGCCACACTAGATGCTGTGCCAGAACCACCATTCAGAGCGCGATACCATAGTCTTTTGAGACTGAAGGTTGCCAATACAAATCTCACTACCACTTCCTTCTCTCGGTTTTTAAGGAAAAAAATTCTCTCTCATCCAGCCCTGCTCCAACTGTGGCTTTTGCTGTGCTCATAGTGCTGACAGTAATGAAATTTAAGTGTGAGAAATGGCCATTTTTTTTCGTATTCCCCCTCCCCTTCTGGATTATCTTCATTTGACTTCCCATTGGACCCAGCTTGTTTCATGGCAACCATCTCAGGATGTATAATAAATGCTCAGTTCCCTGCATCTTGAGGAGAGACAGCAAGAAGCCTTCTGTTTTGGTCTGACCTTCACTTGCATTTGGTTACTCCATAACCCCACAGTTCACAGTTTCTGTGAGAAAATGAGATCTCAGGTGCCAGGTTACCAAAGGGGGTTGTACAACTGAATTGCTACCTCTTATTTGGGGCAACCACATCTGTTCCTGTGTAGGTATCCCTCTCCGACTGAAAGGAGGGGGTTGGTTAAGTAAGATGCCGTGTGGGGGATTTGGCCCCTTCAAGTGAGAGGAACTGAAAAATGGCAACTGTCATGACGTGGGTGTATGACTGTCTCAAGCCTCAGGATGAGATGGAAATGAAGTGGTCAGGTTCTGAGGTGGAAGAATCCTCTGCATCAGTTGAGAATGTAAATGGAGGGTTACCTTTTGGGGTTGCTCCACTACATGGAAAGCTTCTGGCTCACAGAAATTAGCACAGCATGGAATGAGCCAGGATAGACTCTCTCCCTTTGTTCCATTTTTACTTGAAGGAAGTTGTCTATATACATAGGAGAGAATTCAAAATGCCCTCTGCCTTCAGTCGGACATGGTACAATCTGTTCTGGTCCTAAAGGAGCCTGAGCATCATTCTCAGATGCATATGTAGACCAGGACAAGTACCTTGACATTCCAGTCAGCAGGGAAGTTTCTTCAGAGCGAGCAGAGAAGCTCTCACATCTGGATTGTATGCAGAAATGGAGCAGAGACTTCTGCAGGGTCCACATAAAAACCATTCCCTCACCTGACTTGCTAACCCAACTCCGGCAGCAAAAACCCTTTTGGATCACTCCATGGATAGTACAGGCCTCTCTGACCAATACTCTCTTTGTTAGCCAGGCCACCGTTGACACAGGTGAAGGAAATGGCAGTGAGGAACAGGACCTTCCCCGTGGTGGCACCTTGTAATAAAGAACTACTCTTTCTTTTGAAGACCCTCCTGTGAGACCTTAAGACATCTTTTGTTTCGAATGGCCCATGATGGCAGGTGCAGAGACGCCTGCGTTGGCTTGGTCATGTCGTGAGAATGGATGACGGCCGGATCCCAAAGGATCTCCTCTTTGAAGAACTCATACAGAAGCGCCCTACAGGTAGACCACAGCTGCGATACAAGGACATCTGCAAGAGGGATCTGAAGGCCTTAGGAGTGGACCTTGACAGGTGGGAAACCCTGGCCTCTGAGCGGCCCGCTTGGAGGCAGGCTGTGCAGCATGGCCTTTCCCAGTTTGAAGAGACACTTGGCCAACAGACTGAGGCAAAGAGGCAAAGAAGGAAGGCCCATAGCCAGGGAGACAGACCAGGGACAGACTGCACTTGCTCCCGGTTTGGAAGGGATTGTCACTCCTGAATTGGCCTTTTCAGCCACACTAGACGCTGTTCCAGAACCACCATTGAGAGCGCGATACCAGAGTCTTTCGAGACTGAAGGTTGCCAACCATGATGGCAAAAAGCTGATGGCGACTGACTCTCAGACACAGTTCTGCTGGTGTTTAACTGCTTTAACAGATGCTGATCCATTGGGCTTTGTTGTCGTCGTTTTCTTGTTATATTTATTATTCCCTATGGGTTTTACTGTTGTTTTAAATGGATGTAAGCCTTCTTGAGTGCCCTTACCAGGAGAAAGACGAGTAAAAATCCATTACATAAATGTATATAAATCAGTATGTGTAAAATGATTTCCAAGCCTCATTGTAAATACATTACAATTCAGAACCGCACACCTATAAATTCTCTCTCAGACGGGGAGTAGGAGGAGCAACTGACAGCTCCTCAGTTTTGTAGTGCTGATTCAGTCTCTCTTGTTTGTTTGTTTGTTTGTTTATAAAGAAAGAGGGGATGTTTAACCACAGCTCTATGAACAACTAGCTTTGCCTTTGTGAGTCCATTATTGCTCCGGTTATTTTTAGTGTTCTGTTTTTAGGAGGGCAAGTTTAAATTAATAGTTTTGGATGCACATGTGTTTACATTTAAGAAAGCTATAGCTAACATTAAACTGCACAGTTTTTATTTATTATTTATTACCATATTTTCATCCCATCTTTCTCCCCCTAAGGGGACCCTCTCCCCTCCTTTCTTTCTTTCTTTAAATTGAAAGGCGACAAACAACTTAAGTGAATCACTACATAAAACTAGGAATCCTGTGTAAACATTTTGGGAGTATGATTTGTTTACTTATTGGAAACATGACTTGAATTGGGAGAATGTGGTTGAGAACCACCACCCTCCACCAAAACATACATCCACACAAATTTCAAAACCTGTAAAGCAGGAGTGCCAAACGTGTTTTGTACAGCGGGCCAAATAGCATTCATGATGCCTACTGAGGACCAGAAGTGATATCATTAAGCAGGAAGTGATGTCATTAAGCAGATGAAACCCAGAAGTCCTTTTCTTTCCTCACTTTGGAACTCATTAGCTGCAAATGACAGAAGAGAAAATATGCAAATCACGGGACAACCCAATTATCACACAGGCTGCCCTTTCAGCAGTGATCCCTCAGCATAGGTCAGTAGCTGAGTGCAGTTGGTGGTGGTGATGATGGAGAGCCCCAAGGCCGGATGGTCACATCTTCCGTGGGTCACATCTGGCCCCCAGGCCTTATGTTTGACACGCCTGCTGTAAAGCGCTCAGAATCTGGCCAGATACCATTTCACAAGTCACTTACCCTCGAAGAACCTCTGATGACCTCAGAGAGCTGCCGGATTGCACTGGTGCAGGTTGTGATGGTTTTGTTCGTCTCTTGTTGAGTTGTGTGCCTTTTAAAGATAAATAAATAAAATTAAACCAAGTCATGGAGAATGCATCGAAAGAGCCACCCACCTGGGCATTTATTTACTTATCTACCCATTCATCCTTGTTATCTTACTTTTCTACACAAGCAACAGGTAAGTAGCATCAGTGGTTATAGCTAGAGGGGGTGCAAAGCACTGAGTTTTGCAGGGAGCCTCACCACGGCATGCAAGCAGCCTCTCCCGGCAGGGTTGCAAAATAGAGGCATATATGAGGTGTATACGAAGGTCTGCATAGACCTCCGTTTTGCACCTCTCCTGGAATGGCTCCAAAGGGAAGGGGTCGCTTGCACACCATGGTGAGGTGAGGCTCCCTACAAAACTTAGTGCTTTGCATCCCCACTAGCTACGCCACTGACTAGCATCCAAATTTATTAATCTAACAGCCTAAGAACTTCTAGAAAACTTACACAGTAGAACAGCAGTAACCACAAGTAACAACAATTAAAAACAGCACAGAAGTAGTTGAAAGAGCAGGAAAAATGCACAGATTGTGAGACTGGTGTGAAACAAAAGAGGTATTTCAGTACATATCTATACATGGGCCAGCTACACATAGACACACATGCATGCACAGGGGAGAATTAAAGAAGGCTGTGGCTCTTAAAGGGGGATGTTGTCAAATTTCAAAGTCCTCTGTGCAGAAGACTGCTCCTATTTATATAGATAGATGAAGAGAAGGTTGAGGGGAAGAGCCAAGAAAGCGGGTGAGGTCTTGTCACCAGAGCCTGACACCCCCTCCCTTCCTAGGAGGCTTCTTGACTCCCCTGCAGTAGGAAAGGCACTGGGCCACATATGGCTCATTCCTGCCCCGCATCGCCTACTTCACCCAGTCACCCCAAGTCATTTGTGTGGGTCTCTTGCCTGGACCAAGTTGGCCGCAATGTCCTGCTGAGTGGATGGGCAGTGCAGTTACTGTAAGAATGGTTGGCAACCTTCAGTCTCGAAAGACTATGGCATAAGCCTACAGCACCCGGTATTCCCAGGCGGCCTCCCATCCAAGTACTAACCAGGCCTGACCCTGCTTAGCTTCTGAGATCATGGTAGAAGCCTACAGCACCCGGTATTCCCAGGCGGTCTCCCATCCAAGTACCAACCAGGCCTGACCCTGCTTAGCTTCCGAGATCATGGTATAAGCCTACAGCACCCGGTATTCCCAAGCGGTCTCCCATCCAAGTACTAACCAGGCCTGACTCTGCTTAGCTTCCGAGATCATGGTAGAAGCCTACAGCACCCGGTATTCCCAGGCGGTCTCCCATCCAAGTACTAACCAGGCCTGACCCTGCTTAGCTTCCGAGATCAGACGAGATCGGGCATGTGCAGGGTAACAGTTGCTGCTCACTGTAAGAATGGGGGAGTGGCAACAGGATGCAGATTATTTATTTATTTATTCATTCATTCATTCATTCAATTTATATTCCGCCTTTCTCCCCGAAGGGCACCCAAGGTGGCTAACAATCAGGTTAAAAATACAAAACAACACATAAACATTAAAAATACAAAACAGTTAAAAACAATTAAAACAAAATAAAATACATGGATAAAATACATAGCATGCAGTAAAAGACAAATTTATAAAAACAGCCCTTATGGTGCCTCGAAGGCTTTCCTGAATAAAAAAAGTCTTCAGGCCCCTCCGGAATGCTAATAATGAGGAAGCTGCTCTCAATTCAAAGGGGAGGGAATTCCATAGTGTAGGTGCCACCACCAAAAAGGCCTTGTTTCTGGCTGCCACTTCCTTCACCACTCTCAATGACGGCACAACCAACAGGGCCCCTTTTGATGACCTAAGAGAACAGACCGAATTATACGGAAGAAGGTGGTCTCTCAAATAAGCTGGTCCCAAGCCGTTTAGGGCTTTAAAGGTCATAACCAGCACCTTGAATTCAGCCCGGAAGCGAATGGGCAGCCAGTGCAGCCGCCAGAGTAGCGGCGTGACAGAGTCAAACCGACGACCCCCAGCAACTACACGAGCCGCCGCATTCTGCACTAGCTGTAGCTTCCGGACCGTCTTCAGGGGCAGCCCCACGTAGAGTGCGTTACAATAATCTAATCTTGATGTCACCATGGCATGGACCACCGTGGCCAAATCCGCCTGAGACAGGTACAGCCGCAGATATCTTGTCTTCTGTGCTTCTAGAGGCATCCAGTTGGCCACTGTGAGATAGAGGAAGCTGGACTAGATGGGCCTTTGGCCTGATACAGCAGGGCTGTTTTTAATTTCTTAAAACACTTTCCCAATAAATGTCCATGTAAGAAGTACTCTGTGTGTGTGTGTGTGTGTGTGTGTGTGTGTGTGTGTGTGTGTGTGTGTGTGTGGTGGGGTGGGAGGTCCTAGCTGTCACAAAGTGTTCTATGATCCTGTCTTCCATTTTCTTGTTTCACAAAAAAAACACAAGATGGCTGAAAGTCTGAATAAAGACTTGCTCAGTCTCTGGAGCAAATTAAGACCTGTCGGAAGAGCTGTATGAACAATGAAAGCCTAAACAACACTATCACACACTAGCAATAGAAAAGATGCTCCCCAGAACCCTGGACCTTGTTCCCACTTTGCAGCCTGTCAGCCCTATCCCCCACACAATCAGGTCCGAGGGGGTGCATACAGCCTGCCTGTCCAGCACACCATTCACCCTACATGCTTCTCTGTTACTAATCCTAGTGTTAGAATGGTGTGGTCAGGTCCAGTTTAGGTGTTCTGCCCCCAAATTTGTGGAGCAGAATGCTGCACCAGATATGCTGGGGGGGGGGGGAATATGCATACCCTTGCTATTAGTTGCAAGCTGGGCAGGGCAGCAGCTGTCATAATCTGAACCAGACCTTGGGACCATGATTGACCTTGTGCAAAACTACGTAACAATTGCCACATTGAACTTCTATGAAAAATCTGGACGTGTGTTTTGCCTTAATTTATTCCTGTTCAGAGAAAATATGTATTTCATATTCCATTTTACATACTGGACTGGGATGTTCCTGGGACATATACCATTATTTCTCTTTCAGAAATCTAACACAGAGGAGACAGTCCCTCCCCCCCTTTCCGACCCTCCCCAGCCACTGAGAAGGAGGATCATCCTTTAGCTCAGGGGTCTCTAAACTTTTTGGCTGAAGGGCCACATCAAATAGCAGGTACAGTGTCAAGGACCGGGAAAAAAAAATTAAATAATAAAATTTAAATAAATACATTAGAGACGGAACTTAGATGAATTAATAAATGAATGGGCTCAAATGCCCAGGCTTTCTCCAAGTTCCAACACAGCTCCAAGAAATAAAGCACACACTTAAATAGTCTCATTCCCCCACCCCAGAAGCAAAACTCCAGGTGTGTTTGGTAAACTGAGCTAAAGGCTCTCAGGGGATCAGAGGCTGGCCATGGGCTGGATAGAGACTGGCTGTGGGCCACATCTGGCCCCCGAGCCGGGGTTTGGAGACCTCTACTTTAGCTCAAAGCCATCCTGTGCAAGCTGATTTTTCATCAGTAGCAGAAAACATGTGCTTCCTAGAGATGTTGATTTTTGCCCCCACTAAATGCACTAGCTTATTGTTCTGCTTTTTTATTTTATTTTTTTTTAAGTTGGTTGTAAATGCCTCAAACCCCTCCAAGAGGAGGGGAGAAGCAGGATACAAATAAGTTAAATAAATAAATAAATAAATAAATAAATAAATAAATAAATAATGCGTATTCCGTTGATGCAAACACTAGCAGGTTCACCTTTATGGCAAATCTATGTAATGTGTACCAGTTTAGAAGAACTCCCAGGAGCTTCAAAACAGCTAACACAGGTAGAACAGCTGCCTGTGATTAAAAATGAAACACACAGCAATTTTATGCACAGTGCCCAACAATCCTATAAATGAGAACTTAGTGTACCATGAAGATAACATCTCTTCAGTCACAGAGCAGCACTTTGGATCCATACAACTGATTTTTCTTTTCTTCTTTTTAAACAAAACAACCCCTGGGTAGAAGGGACCATATCTTTTGCCAATGTATGCCAACCCAAGATGACAATACACAGTGGGGTAGGTTCAAAGGACTTGTGTTGTATACAAAACTTGACACTGATGGGACAGTGCTGTTGTCCATTGATGTTCCCACAGTTTATGTTGCTAGTTGATTTCAGGACCAGATAATTTAGTTGCTCCTTAGAACAGTAGAATAAATACAATAAACTAGGGCTGCTCGAACCCTGGTCTGGGGACTGGAACTGGGGTTTGGGTTGATCCATTCACTCGTTGACCAGACCATTTTGTTCCGCCTCCGTGTGGCTCCTCTTCTTGGTAGACCTGGGCACCAGGACACTCAGCGCAGTCGCGTCTGCCAGGATGTCCTGTCGCTCAGCCTTCTGGGATGCAGGGCAACAGATGTGACTTCCCAGAGTATCCTGGTGCCCAGGTCCACAAAGAAGAGGAGCCAAACGGAGTAGGAACAAAAAGCCACAGTCCAGATGGGGACCGCATTTTCATAGGGCCACAGTCACAACTTTGGGAGCCGCTGCAATAAACAACGATCTTATCCCCATCAATGGGAATCACACACAGATTTGTTTAATTATATGGAAAGCAGAACACAAATTAGTATGACCCTTTCGCTCACAACAAGTTTCCAAAATATTTATAAGGTGCTATAGCACAAAACCAAAATCAAGTGACTCCCCTCCCCTCCACATGTGAATCCCATTGCCAGAACAATGGAATTAAAGCTGCAAGGGAGAATAATTGTTTAATTATATGGGAAGAAGAACATATACCTCACCACTACCCTATTTTGTATTGCCTTTCTGCTATGGGACTTAGCTGCAAATGCAGCCCTGCTCAGAATATGTAGTTACTGTGCAATGTGTCTGGATAGATATATAGATTAGGAATCTCTTGCACCGTTCCATAGGGTGACGCTCCTCGGAATCCAATTCTTTCCGCCTGAGACGTCCCTTTAATTAACTTCTTGCTGTCCCATAGGGAGACGGATGCAGCAGAAAGCTAATAATAAAAATAATACTGACATATCTTATTAATGTTCCGTATTAAAATAAAATAAAATGCTGTGGGAGGTGAAATTCCTAAGCCTTTTTTTAAATGAAGAACTTAATAGCAGTGAATGTAAATTAAATCTAATTACCACCTGATTTATGAATGGCTCTCCAAGAATGAAACTTTACAAGTTAATTATGCTGACAGTGCAGTAATGGGTACAGAACGCAAGCCACAAAATTTGAGAGTTGGTGATTGAAGGGTAAAGAGAGGCAGGTAGAAAGGTCCTTTAGAGACTGGGTTCAAACTGCCCCCACCGTTTATGTTCTCTTTTCTCTCCGTATTCAAAATGGGGGCTGTTTTTGGTCTTCATGGCGTCATCTCCCCAACTGTGTTTCATTCTCCCCCCCCCCCACTTGTGTCAGGATCTGCCACTGTTCAAAACTTGAACATGAAGAGACCTGGACCAAAACTGGAAAAGGTGCAGAATTCCAAAGTGGACTGCAGAGTAGATTGAAAACCCAAGGAACTAGACACACTGACTGAGAGTACTGGATCATCAGGGCCCCCCATGGTGCATGCAGGAACCACCCCATTCTCCCAAAAATCTAATGTGAGACTGCCAGGACTCCTGGTCAGAGGTCATGGGTGTATGAAGTAGCAAGCGCTTTCCTCTCCCCCATGTTTCCTGAACACAGGGAAGATGAGAATTCACAACTGCAGGGTAGGGGATTTTCCTTGACAACGGTCTGTACCGCCTTAATGACCTCTGATTACAAGAGAGAAACCTAAGAGTTTGTTCTGATACCCTTAATCAAGAAGGAGCTGACTGTGTAGAAGAGTGCCATCAGACGTGAACACCTTCTCACAGAGCCCTGTTCTGGCTTCTGTCTCTAATAAAGATGCATAGATTTGATCGGAGTAAATGAACATATTATCCTGTTGGTGAGTAGCTTCGCTCAGCCACAGCTCTCGTGAAGAACAAACCGCTATAACACAGCTAGTCACATTTTATGATCAAGAAACACCACCTCAATTTGTCCTCTAGGTTTCCCCCTTCCCTTTATATATGAAAAGGCAGATTAGAGCATCCTTCACTTTACAGCCAAGGGGCATTTACTGATGAAATAAACACAGTGCGCAAATGAGAGTAGAAAATCCAACTGCTGTTGAGTCTTGGGACCACAAAGCATATATCCTCAGGTACCAAATCACACCCAAAATGATGCTTAAAACAGGTTGTTAGTTTTCAGCGAAGTGCATAACTCCCACGGTGCTGCATCTGGACAAAAGAATAAATATATGTTGGAGGAAGGAACTTGGTCTGCCACTTGCCACACCCTTGTGTGCTTATACCTCAAGTTCACAGTATCAGAAGGGACTAAAACATTTCTTCTGTCCCAATCTCTACTGCCACAAAAGGCAACCAACTTCTCATATTTTGTATTCCTCGAGGCCAACTCTGAAGGCTTCTTTCCACTGATTCACCCACAAGCAAGTCGGGACACAAAGAGCTCTTTAACTCTTCCCTTCCCAGTGCTAGCAGTAAAAGAGACATTGGCAAAGTTCTCTCCCTGACTACTTGCTTCCTCTGAAGTGCTTTGTGTTTCAATACTCACTCTGAGTAGTTCAGCTTTGCATTTGCCCTTGCGCTAGCCAGGCTGGGAGCTGTCCAACATCACAAGCAGGTGTGCTGAAGCAGCAGGAGAACTGTCCAACTGGGGAGTAAGAACCAGAGCCCAAGAGGTGAACCAGAAAGTGCAACTGCTGAGCAGCAAGTCCAGTGTTTGGCACCTTGTGCGACCCAAGTGCAAGTTCCACCAGCCCAAGACCCAGATAGGATTGGGCCATAAATGTTCTTACAAGCATGGTGTAGTAGACTGTATTACAATATCACTTTAAGGGTTAGAATGAAAGTTTCCTGCCAAACTTCGCCTACATTTCACTTTCTCCACCTTCCTCCTCCGTCAGCCAAATTATTGTTCCATATTACTGCAAATAAGTCAGTTATCTCTTTAGAGACCACAAGTGCCCACCTGATTTTTAACTGCGTGAATCGCCTTGGGAGAAGTTGAGTCATGAATATGACTACCTGCCACAAGTTTGTGCCAAAGAATGAAATCTTTTTGTTTTCTTTTCACCAGGCTAGGAAGGGTCCCTTTGAGAGCTAATCTGAAGCTGTTCAAAGAGAAAGAAGAGGTAAAAAGAACTGACCTTCTCCCATTTTGCCACAATATACGTGGGTGCAAAATGAGGGCTTTGACATTTTTTTCAGCGATGGGAAAAATTTCAGTGGGAAGTGAGAGGAGGTAAAGTTTATTTACAAAATAATGTAATCTAGTTAACTATAATAAATGGTCCTACTCCATATATAGCAGCTTGCCTAGCCAATGCTGTGGGTAAAAGGGGTTCAAAGCACTGAGTTTTGCAGGGAGCCTCAACCCATTGTGCAAGCAGTCCCCCCCCCCCCTTCTGAGCCACTCTGGGCTGCTAGAGCAAAACGGAGCCGTACACCTCCATTTTGCTCTAGTGGTCCAGAATGGCTCCAACGAGAAGGGGTCACTTGCACATCGCAGAGAGGCTCCCTGAAAAACTTAGTGCTTTGCACCCCATCTAGCTATGCCACTGTGCCTAGCCTTTTCCCTGACCTTCCAGACCTCCCCAGGAAGGGGACACATTTGGGTGGGGAAGAATTCAATCATGTGAGCCTCTCTGAGCGACCACTTCAATGAGAACTAGGTTTGTGTCATGTTCCACACTTGCTTAGCGTCCACTATTCACTTTGAGAGCACCTCAGTTAAAAAAAATAAAATTATAAGACAGACAACAAACAAAACCAGATAACACAAGCCTACAAAATTGAGGGTCAGAAAAGTTTTTCCCAAACTTTATGGTGGTTTGATATGAATTTGGGGTGCCGATTCCAAAAATGGCATCCATTTTGCCCTATCACGTTTAGTTTTGGAGATATAGTATAGCCTCATTAGTGAATGGTTCAAGCAGCTTCCTCATGAGGAAGCCATGGTGTAGGCTTCCTCATGAAGAAGCTGCTTCAACCATTCACTAAAGTAGACGTGATAGGGCAAAGCGGATGCCATTTTTAGAATCAGCACCCCAGATACACCCAGGAATTGGTGTAACGTTTAAGGAAGCAAAATGTGTGTTGGCCTGTGTAATCAGCACAAGGATGACACATAAAACCAACATGTCTATAGCATCAGAACAGCAGCAAAGGCAGCCCATTTCATTCTACAGCAAAGGCCTGGGGAACAAAAAGGTCTTCAATGCATAATAACTGGGAGGGATGAGGAAGTACTACTTGGCAGGAAAGAGAACTCCAGAGCCCAGGGGCAACTACTGTGAAGGCTCTGCCTCACATACAAGTCAGTCAAACCTCAGCTGGTAACAGTACACAGAACTGTTTGGTACATTGTCCAGATTAGATGGGTTCCCTCATCAACAGCTCACCTAACCCATAATCATGACTCTTTGGTATCCCTTCTATGTTACCCTTACGACTTTCTAGAACAGGGGTGAATCATAAGGACTGTGGGCCAGATGTGGCACCTGTAAGCAATTTATTTCATAATTGGGCTTTCTCATATCTTGATTTTCTCTTTTGTCATTTGCAGCTCATGAGTTTCTATGTTAGAGCAAAGTGCTTATTTCTGGCCATCATCTACTTAACGATGTCACTTCCTGCTTAATGATGTCACTCCTGGCCCTCAGCAGATGCCATGAATGCTACTCAGTCCACTTTGTGAAACGAGTTTGACACCCTGTTCTCAAATCTTGCTGGTATTGCCCATGATTTAAGACCCAATGATGCACCCTCTCAACTCTGTTTGCTGCATATGAATCAATTAAATTAATACACATACGGAAGATAACAGACCTCTAAGAATATTGCACAGCTAGGAATCAAGGGGAAAGGAACGTCCCAGTGCCTGATTAAAAGAAAACAAAACCACAGGTTGACCCGAGGAAGAGATTAAAGAGTGTACAGGAAATTGCTGAAACCATCCTCAGGAGGGAGGCTTTACATATTCCAAAAACTGATTAAAACCAGATTTGTTCCTTCCAGTACAGGTTATGTAAGGGCGCATGGCTGGGGTACAATAATGCACGCTGCATTGTGTCTGTGGGGAATCCAGTTCTATTAAAGAATTGTACCACCATCTCCCCAGTGACTGGGGCATCATTTGATGAAATCATTGCATTGGCACTCATGGATATTCTCCTTCACAATAGATTTCAATGCCAAGAATACGGAGACTGTAAAAGGATGTCCATATACTTTACTGGTGTGGGGGGTAGGGTAAAACAAAAAAAGGGGAATAAAAATCTCAACACCTGGGAGGTGCGGTCCCACTGACTTTTATTCCTGCTAACTGGGCACGAGGCACTTCTTCAAGTGGTGCTCCTCTTATTGCAGAAGGAGAGTATCTGTCCCTTTTAACCTCAGCATAGTGTCTTTTCCAGTGGCTGTGTGCTGGTGCTCTTCTGCATCTTTTTTAGATGGCGAGCCCTTTTGGGACAGGGACCCGTTTAATGCTTTGATTTTGGACAATCCCATCCAATTTCCCAGCGCCGATGCAGCCATACCAACGAGGCATGTGCTGGATCCTAAGGTGGGGGGCAGTCATGGAAGCCTCCTCAAGGTAAGGGGATATTTGTTCCCTTACCTCTGGGCTGCACTGCAACTGTATCAGTGCTAGAAAGTTGGATAGGATTGAGCCCTTTGTCCATAAACCCCCACTGCCACCCCACTCCACCTACCCCACCTCTCTCTGACCCCCTATGTAATCTTTCATGACCCAGCAGAAGTCTGGTGTCTGCTGGCATAAAGAGTTGGCTGCTCACTGCCTGTGGCACTGGAAAGTCCTTGCACGCCAGCATGTCACCTTTTGTGACAGCCAGAAAGCGCCTAACGTGTCATTCTGGCAGTGTTAGGCAACAACAGGATTATGCCGTAAGATACTTAGAAAAATCAGAAATAGCCTTAGCTTATTTGCCAAGCAAACATAAATCATCTGTCCATTTCCACCTCCCTACGTTTCCAAAGGTCCATTGGAACTTTTCTTGGTGGTGTGCTACCCACAAGCCAGGGAGGTGAGGCAGCAAATAATCAGATTCCCCTCCTTCCCTGTTCCCATGGCCGAAGTGATGTGGCCACTCAGATAGGACAGTACTGCTGACACCACACTGAATCTGAGTCAGCCTTCTGCAAGGCATGCTAAGGGTTCTGCTGTGTGCTGTGTGCTGCCACAAGCCATATGCGCCAGGAGAAATGCATACATGACACTCCTTTAACACAGTGTCAGATCTGGGAGGAAACTGGCCTCTTTCAGTAGCCCTTTGGCTTGTAGATCTGCTTACCATGAAGGAGTGTATCGGAGCTCCAGGACACAGCTGCAGGACTGCAGCTGCTGCAGAAGTAAGTTTCAATATCCAGAAATTTCCTGGGATCTCCACTGGTCTCACAGAGAGTGAAAGATGGAGGCTAGGCCAACTGGGAGGCTTGGTCTATCAGGCAGGTAGACCTGGACTCTGAAGACTCTGCCAGCTGTTGAGGCACCTTCCACCACCGCATTTTGGCCCCTCCCTGCCACCTGCTCCTGTTGCCACCTCCCCCCCCCGTTCCGCCCCCTCCTTGGAAAGGGACCCAAAAGAAACACTTTACTTCCTGATAAAATTCCTTTTGGAGGCCCTGCTCATCCGTGGTACGTCATGAGAACTGGGCTTCTGCAACTGGTTGTCAGAATTCAAGGATTATTGGGCCTAATCCCTGGCTTGACAGTTCAATTTAAGGTAGGTGTTTATCTTCTAAACAATCCCCCCCAATGGTCCACATATATAACTTCTTAACGAAGTGCAATATTCTTCTATGGTCCCACTACTGTTGTTCTGTCCCGCATATATTTCCATTCTTATTAGCAAAATTAGATGGAATTACTTTATAGCTTCATGAATGAGTCTACAATCAAATCCATCAAATTGCAGAATTTATTATTTCCTCTCCTTTTCTTTCTTTTCCTTTAAGTTCCTCCAGTTTTAATCAAAGAAGCCAACCAAACAGGGCTCCCCATTCTCCAGACAAATTCATTTATGAGTTCACTTTATCTACCTGACCTCTACGCGCTCCTGTGCATCAGCTGCCTAATTATTCATAGTTCCTGCAGGACACAGCTTCCATTATCTTCTATTTATAATCCACGTTGTCGGAGAACAAAGCCCGCTGAATGTGCAAGAGTGCTCTTCTGCGTGTGCTTCCAATCCCCGAACAATACTGTCCCCCTCACCTTCACAGGTGCTCTCTGCCTACGGGTTCTCCTTTAACCTCTTTGATTGTCTTCTGTGATTGAGGTTTATTTCAGGCTGCCGGTCACAAGTCCCTGGGGATATTTAAAGCAGACACCGGGCACACAGAAGGTGTTTGAAAAGGCATACATTAACTTTCCTTTCCCAAAAACATTAGGTCCCTCAACCATGGTCACTGAAAATAATTTGGTGAATTTAATGGCCTGGGGGGGTGGTGAGGTACAGAACAGCCTCACAACAGGTCAAGTTCGACATGGTTTTTTCAAGGCATTTTTTAGAATAAGACCTATGGGTAACATTTCATGTTCAGAAATATTACTAACATAAGAACAGCCGCACTGGATCAGGCCATAGGCCCATCTAGTACAGCTTCCTGTATCTCACAGCAGCTCACCAAATGCCCCAGGGAGCACACCAGATAACAAGAGACCTCATCCTGGTGCCCTCCCTTGCATCTGGCATTCTGACATAAACCCATTTCTAAAATTAGGAGGTTGCGCATACACATCATGGCTTGTACCCCGTAATGGATTTTTCCTCCAGAAACTTTTCCAATCCCCTTTTAAAGGCGTCCAGGCCAGATGCCGTCACTACATCCTGTGGCAAGGAGTTCCACAGACCAACCACACGCTGAGTAAAGAAATATTTTCTCTTGTCTGTTCTAACTCTCCCAATACTCAATTTTAGTGGATGTCCCCTGGTTCTGGTGTTATGTGAGAGTGTAAAGAACATCTCTCTATCCACTTTATCCTTCCCATGCATAATTTTGTATGTCTCAATCATGTCCCCCCTCAGGTGTCTCTTTTCTAGGCTGAAGAGGCCCAAACGCCGTAGCCTTTCCCCATAAGGAAGGTGCCCCAGCCCCGTAATCATCTTAGTCGCTCTCTTTTGCACCTTTTCCATTTCCACTATGTCTTTTTTGAGAGCGGCGACCAGAACTGGACACAATACTCCAGGTGTGGCCTTACCATAGATTTGTACAACGGCATTATAATACTAGCCGTTTTGTTCTCAATACCCTTCCTAATGATCCCAAGCATAGAATTGGCCTTCTTCACTGCCGCCGCACATTGGGTCGACACTTTCATCGACCTGTCCACCACCACCCCAAGAGCTCTCTCCTGATCTGTCACAGACAGCTCAGAACCCATCAGCCTATATCTAAAGTTTTGATTTTTTGCCCCAATGTGCATGACTTTACACTTACTGACATTGAAGCGCATCTGCCATTTTGCTGCCCATTCTGCCAGTCTGGAGAGATCCTTCTGGAGCTGTACTAGGTACAGTTCTCCTGGGACAGTCAAACCAGAATGTAAATGTGGATGAACCATCTCTCTGTCCTCCCAGGAGAAATCTTCTTGGCACATAGAAAGCCAGCAAATTCTAGTCTAGCTTTCTCCCGTATCCACAGATTCAACGGATTGGGTCATGTGTGCCTCCTGCATGCATTCCCTTCGGAGGCAAAGGGAGTTCTGCTCCACTTGCCTCCAGAGGATCATCTGAGCTCAGCAAAGGCCACACACATTCGTTTGCAGCCTCTGCTGGACTAAGACTTACAGTAGAAAAAAGTCACTTGTTCTCATACAAACAAGGGTGACTGATAACAAAGGAGCTCCCTCCCCCCCCCCCCCAAAAAAATGATAAAACAATATCATGAAATAAGAAAACAGATGTAAGACAAAAGTACTTTGAGAACATGGGCACAGTATCTCAAGGGAGTCTTGAACATCTCCAAATTTCAGTATACAAACTTCTACATAAATAAAACACAACTACACAACTTCCTTCAGACACCTTGCAGTGTTGAAAAATTGTCACAAAACCCTCACCTGAATTCAGGGCCCAATCCTAACTGAGCTTTGTTACGTCGTAAAAGCACGTTCAACAGTATCCATGCCTTTGTCGCAAACGGCACAATTCCAGCAACCATACTGAGGATGCTGCCATTGGGAGGGGGTAGCTCTGGCCCACTGCCGCAGAAGGAGACCTGCACTGAAGGACCAATCCTATCCATCTTCCCAGCACCAATGCAATTGGGGCAAAAGGGTGAGCTCTGTATCCTGGACTGGGGAAGTAGTCCTGGAGGCCTCCTCAATGTAAGGGAACATTGCACTGGCTGGACTTTCTTGGCAGGGAGGGTTTGAGTTGGAGACAGAATGGTGGAGGGAAGGGTCGATCCTGGTGACACCAGCATGTTTCAGAATCCTGTCTCTGATCCTCTCCCTCTTCCATCTCCTTTACTCTCTTCAGTTCAATTACCAGCAAATTGGCTGGAGCAGATCCAAGGAGACCCATTGGGGCAATTGAAGTGTTGCCTTACCTTGAGGAGGCCTCCGGGACTGACTGATATATCAATTGATATATAACCTGCTAGTATTATTCAAAAATGGTATTGGCAACCTTCAGTCTCGAAAGACTATGGTATCGCGCTCTGAAAGGTGGTTCTGGCACAGCGTCTAGTGTGGCTGAAAAGGCCAATCCGGGAGTGACAATCCCTTCCACACCGGGAGCAAGTGCAGTCTGTCCCTGGTCTGTCTCCCTGGCTATGGGCCTTCCTTCTTTGCCTCTTAGCCTCAGACTGTTGGCAAAGTGTCTCTTCAAACTGGGAAAGGCCATGCTGCACAGCCTGCCTCCAAGCGGGCCGCTCAGAGGCCAGGGTTTCCCACTTGTTGAGGTCCATCCCTAAGGCCTTCAGATCCCTCTTGCAGATGTCCTTGTATCGCAGCTGTGGTCTACCTGTAGGGCGCTTTCCTTGCACGAGTTCTCCATAGAGGAGATCCTTTGGGATCCGACCATCATCCATTCTCACAACATGACCAAGCCAACGCAGGCGTCTCTGTTTCAGCAGTGAATACATGCTAGGGATTCCAGCACGTTCCAGGACTGTGTTGTTTGGAACTTTGTCCTGCCAGGTGATGCCGAGGATGCGTCGGAGACAGCGCATGTGGAAAGCGCTCAGTTTCCTCTCCTGTTGTGAGCAAAGAGTCCATGACTCGCTGCAGTACAGAAGTGTACTCAGGACGCAAGCTCTGTAGACCTGGATCTTGGTATGTTCCGTCAGCTTCTTGTTGGACCAGACTCTCTTTGTGAGTCTGGAAAACGTGGTAGCTGCTTTACCGATGCGCTTGTTTAGCTCGGTATCGAGAGAAAGAGTGTCGGAGATCGTTGAGCCAAGGTACACAAAGTCATGGACAACCTCCAGTTCATGCTCAGAGATTGTAATACAGGGAGGTGAGTCCACATCCTGAACCATGACCTGTGTTTTCTTCAGGCTGATTGTCAGTCCAAAATCTTGGCAGGCCTTGCTAAAACGATCCATGAGCTGCTGGAGATCTTTGGCAGAGTGGGTAGTGACAGCTGCATCGTCGGCAAAGAGGAAGTCACGCAGACATTTCAGCTGGACTTTGGATTTTGCTCTCAGTCTGGAGAGGTTGAAGAGCTTTCCGTCTGATCTGGTCCGGAGATAGATGCCTTCTGTTGCAGTTCCAAAGGCCTGCTTCAGCAGGACAGCGAAGAAAATCCCAAACAAGGTTGGTGCAAGAACACAGCCCTGCTTCACTCCGCTTCGGATGTCAAAAGGGTCTGATGTGGAGCCATCGAAGACAACAGTGCCCTTCATGTCCTTGTGGAAAGATCTGATGATGCTGAGGAGCCTGGGTGGACATCCAATCTTGGGGAGAATCTTGAAGAGGCCGTCTCTGCTGACCAGGTCGAAAGCCTTTGTGAGATCTATGAAGGCTATAAAGAGTGGCTGTCGTTGTTCCCTGCATTTCTCCTGCAGTTGTCTAAGGGAGAATACCATATCAGTGGTGGACCTGTTGGCTCGGAATCCACACAAATTGATATATTTAAATATCAATATTTAAAATGTTTTGGCCAGTAGTGGTGTCACCCCCCCCCATTGCACATCTTCCAGTGTGGCCCACACCCCTGTAGCAACACTACTGGATTGAACTGAGGCTCTCGTCCTCCATCTCAAGAGATAATAAATAATTAATGTTATTTCAGCAAAGGTTTCCTGAATTACAGCTCTGAAGAATAATGTATTTGTTTACAAACAAGAACCAAAGAACTCAGTTAATGGCTAATTATCATTGACAGAGAGGCAAAGCATTGCTGAGATGGAAACCAATACCTCCAGAACTCTAGTAGGACATTCAGTCAAGTGGCACCTGCATTTTGGAGTAATGTTTCTTTCTAGGTTGCTGTTGTAGTGTGTGGGGTCACATGCATCCATCCCATGGTACCTTCTCATGGTTTAAATACTACAGTAGCTATTTTCAACTAAAATGGTCAAGACACACGCTGGTGGTGGTGGGGGGGTTCACATTCCCTACTAATAAATGACACTCCCCCAAACTCTGGTGGCAAACCTGTGGACCATTCATGCCACATCAATGTGCTATGCCACACTGGTTGAAAACTGTTGTATTAGAGCCTTAGGGAGGAAGACAAACTCGGATATGGGTGCATAAAACAATGTTTATAAAAGTTGCTCCAAAACATTCTCAAAACATTAAACTGGATCTGCATTTCACCAGCTACAGACACTAGTGAAAAAAGAGTTGGCATTTCTGTCATAACGGCCAGTGGAAGAAGGACCAATTTCAGAACTGCCATTTAGGTCATGCAGATGATAAAGCTGGGATCTAGCAACCAAATTCACTGTTAGAACATAAAATGTGGACTTGGGAAGTGTTGATTTAATCTTAAAGACATCATTAATGTGAGCCTTAATCCTGAAGGAATTAAAGGCTATTACTGTAAAACAGGAGCAAAATTAATAATCTTATTTATTTGTTTTATAGGTATTCATGTGAAGTCTTTCCAGTCTATCACAGCCCAATCCAGCCTTCCTCTTGGAACACAAAAGTGACTGCAATGGACAGAGAGGATAGAGAGACACTCTTTTCCCTCTCACATAACACCAGAACGAGGGGACATCCACAAAAGTTGAGTGTTGGGAGAGTTAGGACAGACAGAAGAAAATATTTCTTTACATAGTGTGTAATTAGTTTGGGGAACTCCTTGCCACAGGATGTAGTGGTGGCATCTTGCCTGGATGCCTTTAAGAGGGGATTGGACAAATTTCTGGAGGAAAAGTTCATTATGAGTTACAAAGTGGGTATGTGTAAGCTTTTGGGTTTAGAGGCAGGCTGCCTCTGATTGCCAGATGCAGGGGAGGGCACCGGGATGCAGGTTGTGTCTGTTGTCTTGCGTGTTCCCTGAGGCATTTGGTGGGTCACTGTGAGATATAGGAAGCTGGACTAGATGGGCCTTTGGCCTGATCTAGCAGCACTCTTCTTATCTTCTGGGAATACAGCCTGGAGAAGGGATCACAACAGGTTTTCAGCCACAGTGATCTTTGAGCACTCAACAGCAAGCAACACACTTCTTGCCTAAGCTGAGCAGCAGATCCGGCATAGCAAGTTCCAGGTAGTCATTCGCTCTCAAGTCAGAGACTTGCCGGAGAGTGAAAGCAGCCAGCAGAATCAGGGTCAGGAAATCCTGGGTTGGATGAGGCCAACAAAACAAACAGCAAAGGTCACATGTCTAGAGAAGCAAGAGCAAAATCCAAACAAGTCCATGAAAGCAACAGAGGTTGAGTGATACATGTCTCAGTATAGGATTATCTGGGCAAGCCTTCCTGCTACCAGAATTTTCCTGTTCATCCTTCTTGGGTGACCTTGCCTTGCAGGGCTACTGTGAAGGTCAAATGGGGGGACCGGAGTCAGAGACTCCTGAAAGGAGAGTGGGATATAAATGAATTGGGATAAACCAATTCATATACAGTTGGCCCTAGATATCTGTGAGAGGTCTGCTTCAAGATCCCCTGCAGACACTGAAACTCAAGGAAAATCGAGACTGTGGATCTGGGCCACAGAGAACCTCTGGAAGTAACCAGAAGTGCCTTCTGGTCACGTTCAGTGGTATTCTGAGGCCCCTTCTCTGGGGACCCCAGAGGTGTGGGAAAGGCACTTTCCGGTTTTCTGAAAACCAGAAGTACCCTACCGACATCTCCAGGAGGTGTTCTGAGGCACAGAGAGGCCATACACAGCTTCCCTGGCCCTCCGAAAGCCTTCTGAACATGACCAGAAGGTACTTCAAGCCATGTCTGAGAGGTGGGCCCCTCCAGTGCAGGTTCTGAACCCATGCTGAATCAAACCTGTGGGTTCTGAATCTGCAGATAAAAAGGACTCACCTGCAATACTGTCTGCAGCAAAGTGACAAGGAGAGACCAGCAGTGGGGAAAGCATTACTGAAAAAGGGAAGTCAAGGTTAATTATCTTCAACCCTCTCCATAGAAGTGCACTCCTGATACCTCCCCTAAAGTCTTTCAGATGTCAGGCAAAATCCGCTGTATTTGTTTGTGTTTTTTTAATCAATCCAATATCAGTTTGTTTTCAAGCTGGACTGAAATATTTATTTTCCCTGTTGCTTCTAGGGTTTCCGTTGACTATGTTTTCCAGGTTACTCTTTCTAATTTAGTTATTGTAAGCCATCTAGAGGCCTTAGCGATACAGTTGGGTGAAAATATTATAACTAAAATAAGACCATACATTTCACCCTGACAGCCGTTTGCTTCTCACACTGCCATCAGGAATGGCCCCTGATCCTCTAGCACCAGTTGCAAGATCAACCTCGATTCGAAAAGCAAATTCATCCCCAAGTCCCTGGGAAAGAAAGTTTGCACTTCACCTTGCAAGGTGAAGTCAGAAAAAAAAAGGGCTCTAGGGAGAGACTGGAATTGGAGGGGAGTCAGGGAAGAGATGATAGTTCCTAAGGGAGGGTGAGACTCATGCCATGGATAAAAATAAGAAGGAGACAGCAAACATATGCAGAATGCACACACACCCCTCCCTCTTGGTATGGGAGTGAGGACTGCAAGCTGCCAAATGGGGACTTTAAAGCCTGGAAGCAAAAAGTGCAGAAGGAGGGAGGGCAAGGAGCAGAGAAATGCATGGTCAACTTAAATTTGCATCTCACATTGTTGCTTCTAAGCAGTTCCTGGGAATGGAGAGCTAGCAATGTCAGGTTAAATATCTGCCGTGTTGAACAAATACCCCTTCCCCGCAGAGGCTGCAAAGTACCGGTACTCTGAATGCAGGAAGAATCCCTTCTTGACAAAGGAGGAAAGAAAAGCAGGGGGAGGAATAAAGTGTGTGGAGTCAACAAACAAGACCTTCCAGTTGAAAATTAAGGGTGGATTTGATTTAACCAGGGTATAAAGCAGGTTTATGATGATGATGATGATGATGATGATGATGATGATGATGATGATGATGATGATGGCCGGATCCCAAAGGATCTCCTCTATGGATAACTCATGCAGGGAAAGCGCCCTACAGGTAGACCACAGCTGCCATACAAGGAAATCTGCAAGAGCAAACTGAAGGCCTTAGGGATGGACCTCAACAGGTGGGAAACCCTGGCCTCTGAGCGGCCCGCTTGGAGGCAGGCTGTGCAGCATGGCCTTTCCCAGTTTGAAGAGACCCTTGGCCAACAGACTGAGGCAAAGAGGCAAAGAAGGGGGCAGGAGGTCTGGGCAGGAGGTCTGGTCTAGAGGGGCAGGAGGTCTGATCTAGAGGGTAGAGCCTCCGTCTGCCTGAAGATAACATCCACAAGGTCGCCAGTTCGAGGCCACCGGCACCGTGCGACCTTGAAGCAGCTGACAAGCTGAAGCCAAGCTATTCCATCTGCTCTGAGCATGGGAGGATGGAGGCCAGAATGTGAAGCCAGATCGGAATGAAACACCTTGAATGTAGTGGTTCTTGAAAGAAAGAACCTTCTTTCAAATTGTAAAAATTCCTATTTAATAAGGGATTTAAATAAAGCCTGCCTATGTAAACCGCCTTGAATAAAGTCTTGAATAAAGACCAAGAAAGGCGGTATATAAATACCTGTAAAAAAAAAAAAAGAAGAAGAAGGAAGGCCCATAGCCAGGGAGACAGACCAGGGACAGACTGCACTTGCTCCCAGTGTGGAAGGGATTGTCACTCCCGAGTCGGCCTTTTCAGCCACACTAGACGCTGTGCCAGAACCACCATTCAGAGTGCGATACCAGAGTCTTTCGAGACTGAAGGTTGCCAACTACTAAAGCAGGCTGAATCTTTTTCTCCTTGTGGGATGTTCACAGCATCCTGGACCCCAGCCCCTGAAAACCATCCCAATGTCCACTTGTTCTCAGTCTTCTAATGAGAATGCCAAATGGGGAATAACATTTTAGGTTCATACTCAATGACAGAAATGTAAACTCATTTTTCTTTCTCCTTTTTTAAATTTTTTTTAAATTTATTTCTAATTTGTATTTCTGATTTCCTGCGTTGTATGTTTTAATCTTTGATTGTTTCAGATAAAATGATAACTCTTAAAAAATGTAAACTTTGTTGGGGGGATGCATTCCGTACACATTCCTAATACTGAGGAATAAGGAAGAGGGAATCTCTTAGACATATGTCTAGTGAGAGGAGGCAATGTAGAATAAGAACTGCTGTATATGTTTATATTGTAAAAATGTGTTAATAAAAGAGAGATATTAAAGTTGACCTGTTGATGCCATTACTCTCTAGATCAGGGGTGTCCAAACCCTGGCCCTGGGGCCATTTGCGGCTCTCTAGGACTCCCAATTTGGCCTGCAGGGAGCCCCCAGTTTCCAATGAGCCTCTGGTCGTCCAGAGGCTTGCTGGAGACTGTGCTGGCCCAAAGCAATTGCTCTCAGTGTGAAGCCCAACTTGTTCGACCCCTCGTGTGAGCTGTGGGACAAAGGCTCCCGCCACTGCTTGCTGATTCACATCTGTGATGCAGCAGTGGCAGCAAAGGAAAGGCTGGCCTTGCTTTGTGCAAGGTCTTTTGCAGGCCTTGAGTTATTGCAAGACCTTCATTCATTCATATAAGTTTCATCTCTAATATATTCACTTATGTAATTTTATTCAAATTAGAAATGTAAATTAATTCTTCTTTTTTTTTTTTCCTGACCCCCAACACAGTGTCAGAGAGATGATGCGGCCCTCCTGCCAAAAAGTTTGGACACCCCTGCTCTAGACTGACAAAACCTACAGCTGCTCGATTTTGCTATTTTTTATTCCTAATATGAAAATGAAAGTTTAAACAAAGAGAGAGGAAATCACACACACACACACACACACACACACGCGCGCGCGCGCGCGCGCGCGCGAGAGAGAGAGAGAGAGAGAGAGAGGCAATGAATGAATCACTGGCACTAAAATGAGCTGAAGCAGGACATGTGTAATGAAAGGAACAAGAGTCCCTGGACATTTGCCAACCCACCCTTGACAGGACGGTGTTAAAATTGTGTTTACATTAACGCATTCAATCATAATGGCATGCCATAAATCAGGCCTGAAATAAAATGGGCAGACAACATTCAAAACACTGGACAGCTACATTTTAGAAACATCTTGTCTGAATGCCCCATATCAAGCAAGTGAGCTAAGAATCTCTATGGGAGAAAACAGTGAGAGGGTCTACATATTTTGGGTTCCAGCAGAGACTGGAGTGGTCGGTTCGCCTGAGCAACAGAAATAACTTGCCTAAGATACTAGGAGAGGCACCAGTGGTTTTCTGGTTTAAAAGAAGGATGCTGGGGTAGACTGTGGTCTGACCCAGAGGACTCTCTGGGCTTTGTCAAGGACCGGGGAGGATTCTAAGGGCCACAGATGACCCACAGTTGATCTAATGGGCAGCAGAAGCTTTGGCCACCCACCTGGATGACTCATTCATTTTACTACCGTAAAAAAAGAAGTGAATTATCACCAAGAATAACTCCAAAAGCAGCATTTAATGAAAAATGAATTAGGGAAATAAAACGGCATTGAAGGTTTCCTTTGACCTTCTGCACAAAATGTGTTTTATTACAAAAAAGTCTCACAGTCAGCTTTTACTTAAAAAAAAAAAAAATCTATTACTAGCAATATTCCTTTAAAAAATCAATCTCGCTTTTATTCAAGAATTATTTAAAATACCTCCTTCCTGCTTGCACTTTTCAAGTAGCCTTTTAAAAATGTGCTCCAAGAACAGTTCCTAGAAATGGAGTATGGATTTATTGGTTAGAAAAAGATTGGCATTCTCTTAAGGTGAACTGCCGTTGGGCAGCCCAGTTCAAATGGGCATCAATGCAGTACTGGCTGCCCGTTGGAGCAGGTAAGTCAGTGCAGGAGGGAGAGTGAAGCGGGAGGGTGAAATTAGGTGGGGAGGGGGAAGAAGCAGGGCAGGTATTGGTAGATCCAGTAGTGATGGTGCGTGCCAGATCCTATCCCTTCCAGCAGCACCCTTCCCATTCTCTTTTGGTCCTTGGACTTCCAAAGAGACCCATTGCAGGGCAGGAGGCTTGCGGAGGGGAAAGGAGATTTAAATCCCTTTTCCGTTCTGAAGCCTCCAACCCATCCCCTCCGGTGGGTACAGTGTGCACCTTTTTGAATAGCTGCACCATCCAATCATCAGTAAATGCTGATTAATCAGCATTAAATCCGCCAAAGGCAGTGGTGTCACTAGGTCATTTGACACCTGGGACCCATAAATTTTTGACACCCCCTTCATGACAAAATTCATATCTTCCACATTTTTATACCACCCTTCCTCTAAGGAGCTCAGGGTGGCGTACGTGGTTCCTCCCCTTCTTGTATCCTCACATCAACCCTGTGAGGTAGGTGAGGCTGAGAGATAGTAATGGTCATGACATGAAATGAATAATAGTAATGGCCAGAAAATAAATGCAGTGAATATTTCCTCACAAGCAAAGGATGAACATCAGTGCCCTCCCCTGCTATTGCTCCCCTGCACAGAGTAAGATACTGCCCCGTATCTGGAGGTTCAATGTAGCCACCATGGTTAATAACCACTGATGGAGTATGAATGCAGTCCGCCATGAATGTTTAGAATCCACTTTAAAAGTCTTGTAAGCCAGTGACCAACAACACTCAACCATTCCACCAGTGGGACACCACTAGGGTTGGTGTCACCTGGTTTGCAACTCATGGGATCACCCCCATCAACTAACTCTTTCTTTCTTTCTTTCTTTCTTTCTTTCTTTCTTTCTTTCTTTCTTTCCCTATAGAACAGTACAGGTCTCCCAACCAATCAGTAACAAACAAACAAAAATGACCAACGGTGACACTCACACAACTGAGTAGGAGTATGAGGATTAGCTCTGATACATGGAAAAGGGAGCTGACTCATAACAACACTTTATTGGTTCCATGCTGTATCATAATAACACCTCCTTAGTTCTCAGAACACTCAGAGTCATTGGTCAGTTCTGAATAAAGAAAATCCACTTTGTTACCTAAGTCAGTTCTGTTTTCTTTTTCTGGTTATTTGGCTATAGCTTTTGATAGAACACAAATATTTCAATACTGTTTGTTTCATTACATTCTGCAATAAATTACATATCGAATTATATATAACATGATGGTCTTAATCCTAAAAACCACAATTTCCACGATTTTGGACACCCTGATGGTGTCACCTTACTAACATCTTATTGGTTCCATTTTGTATCATATTAACATTTCATTGGCTCTTCAAACAATCAGTCTCATTGGTTCGTTTTGAGTTAAAGGAATCTACTTTTTGTTACATAAGACAGTTGCATTTTTGGTTTTTTTGTCATAACATTTGATAGAACAGAGATATTTCACTCACGTTTGTTTCCTTGAATTCCACTGTAAATTACACAACAAATAATATATAACATGATGGTATTATTCCTAACAACCACGATTTTCGTGATTTTGGTCACGAGTGGTGTCACACCCTCTAAGGGTGGCACGCAGGGTGGCCCACCCCTTGCTAGCTATGCCACTGGACAAAGTTCACCTTTACTGGCATGATCATCACTGCCCATTCATTTGCTCCCATATTCGGCAGTGTTGCTGGGTCTGCATTTAGACATGCATAACATGTGCACATGGGGCAGTGGTTCCCAAACTGGGGTATGTGAACCCCAGCTTTGACACACTTGGCTTGCCAGAACTTTTAGGGGTACTTGAACAATAATTGAATAACGGCAGAAAACGGCAGGTATATATTGGAATATCTTGTGGCTCTGGCAAGGTGGGAAAGAAGGGCCGCAAAAGCCCCACCAACTGCTAGTTTTTGGTCATCAAATTGTGTGTTATCAGACACGAATCAGGAATCGAAAAAACATATAAATTTGAAATACCAACAACTATATTAATTATAAACATTTCACTAATATGAGGGGTACAATTTATGGAAATGGGCTGCCTAGGGGTACACAAGTGAAAAAAACTTTGAGAACCTCTGACATGGGGAAAAACTAATTTGGGGAGGGGGCTTCATAGTGGCCAATGGCACACCCCAATGGTTTGGCAGGAAAGGGGAGTTACATGTTCAAAGGCCCCTCTATATTTAAAAAAATGATCCACTTCACATGAAAATGTAGGCATTAAGAGTGTAGGTTTCTAGATTTGAATTCTCTGTTAATTTCACATTTGCTGACTTTTGAAGAACATAGAGGAACTCGATTCTTTTTCCCTGACATGTAGTTTTCTCCAAGAAAACTAAAATCCAAAAGGCCTTTCCAGGATAATAGATATTTTCAAAACTGAAACAGAAAAAATAACATCTTGGAAAGTTAATGGTGTCCTTATGAACCTTAGAGATGAGATTCATAATTGAAATGAAAACTGACCTTTCCTCGCCACCCAGCAGAGCAGCAGGGCTTTCTGCAAAGGGCATGAACTTGCTGAGTTCACTATTGCTGAAGCTTTTGCACATCTGACTTACTTTCTTTAGACAAAAGTGCCATTCCACTCTTCCAGCCTCCTGGCTGTGGTTTGGTTTTATACAACAAGCCTATCGACACGAGAAAGAGCATAAGAGCCACTGGGAAGCCTCTCGTGCTTATAAGGAAACATGCACACCACCCTGAGCAGCTTGCAGGAAGGGTGGCACGAAACACGCGAAACAAAATAAAATTTCAGTGAGGCTTGTCTTCAAGACCTGCCTGCAGGATTATGCCCAGTGTTAATTGCAGCCCAATCCTATAGGCTCTTTACAACAGCAAAACATGTGTTCTGCTCTGGAAATGGTGCATCACTACAGTCAATGGCATGTCATTGCCAAGTGTGTCAGTGCTGCCATCACAAATGCCCAGCAGCTCCACACATTCACCACTGACAGACCCAGCCCACACCACAGCAAGTAAGGTGAAAGTGGGGGGTAGACCAAGGGTAGTTCAGGGAGGGCAGGGTGCAGTTCGGGAGCTGGACGGCATGGATTCTGCTGCATTGTGCTGGAATGAATCTCCTTTTTTGCAACCCAATACACCACCTTTCTTCTCCTGGGTCTTACGCCAGCAAAACAGCTGGTGTGGGTCTGAGGAGACCCATAGGCAATCAGACCACCGAGGGGTGAGTAATACAACTATTACCTAGAAACCTCCTCTAGGTAGTAACAAGCCTCATTTAAAATCTTGTAGGATCTTCTCTGGCATAGATGTCCCCAAATTTAATAGGAACTGCACAAGGCACAAAAGTAATGGGTGTAATGAACTTGTTTTGAATTCAAAACTGTTGTGAAATTCACAATATTCAGGATTTGAACAATATTTAGGGAATATGTCATTTGTCGATGCATTTTGGAATGAACTCTAAACCCAGCTCTGTCTCAATTCAGTCCAAAGAGTGTCCATAAAGGGCCCTGGGGTACCCAAGATCTGGCTGCAGTCAGTCCATGCAATGGCATAGCTAAAGAGGTGCAGGAGGTAGCAATCGCACTGGGCAACAAGCTTTAAGGAGACAACAACCTGAGCTTGACGCTAGTGGCCAAAATTGTGAAAACCTTGGTATTTTTGAATAATACCATCATGTTATATACCATTTGATGTGGAATTTAATGCAGAATGAAATAAAACAAACCACATCAAAATATCTCTGTTCTATCAAAAGTTATAGCCAATTAACCAGAAAATAAAAAAACAACTGCTTTATGGAAAAAAAATGGATTTTCTTAACTCAAAACTGAACACTGAGACTGATTGCTCCAAGAGACAATTAGGTGTAATTATGATACAGCAAGGAACCAATAAGGTGTTAATATTGGGGGGATCCTGTGGGGAGGTGGTAGAGCTAGTGGGCGGTGAGTCGCTAGGGAAAGGAGGCAGATTTTCACCCATTTTCACTTTTTTAAAAGCCCAGGTGTGCTGTCACTTCTGGGGCATCATGTGGGGGGTGTGGAGCAGGGGGTATGGGGGGCCCTCCTGCAACTGTAGTATCTGTAACTGTGGATACAAGATCTGCAGATACAAGGGCCCAGTATAATATCTCAGTGATTCTTACAACAGCCTGGTGAGATAGGTCAGCAATATCACAGACCTGTTGCATGTCTCCCATTTATTTATTTTTCCTCTTAACTCCCTCCCCCTTGCCTTATGAGTGCTTGTTAAGGACAGGAGAGCTTAAGATGGCTGAGCAGTGCTGCTTGCACCATTCAGGTCAGCTAATGGGAGCGAGGGACCTAAGATGGAAGCTTTGCCTCCCTAAATAGGTCTTCAGGATCTTGGCCTCTACCCATCCTTACCCAAAAGGGCAATGTGAGATGAACTGGTTGCTGGCTAGAGCAGAGGACGATTTTTCTTTCTTCCTTTGACCTTCGCCTTCCCAAAAAAGTGCTTCATGGTGCTTTTGCAACAGTATGTGTTGGTGGAATGTGAGTTTTGACGGCGCAGGCTCTGGTTAGGACTGGGCCGTTAGCCAGTAACTGCATCTATGCTACAAAACAATGAATATCTTGGTGTTCAATAATGAGCGCTGATGCGTGGGCAGATGACACTAAATTGTTCATACCACAGAAGACAGCAGGGGCATTCAGGAGGATCCCAAAAGAATGGAACACTGGCTGAAACTGACAAAATGAAGTTCAACAGAGAGCAAGGCAACGTTCTGCACTTAGGCAAAACAAATCAAAGACACAGGTATAGAACAGAAGATACCTGTACCTGGCTTGTCATTTCTACACGTGAAGGGGATTTTGGTGTGGCAGTGGATCACAAGCTGCACAAGGGCCAGAAGTAAAATGAGATTACAAAGAAGGCTGATACAATTTTAGGGTGAATTAACAGGACCATTGTTTCCCAGTCACAAGAAGTAGTGGTCCCACTGTCTTCCAAACTGGTCAGATCTCATCTAGAGTACTGTATGTGTCCAGTTCTGGGCGTCACACTTTAAGAAGGAGGCAGCCAAACTGAGCAGGTTCAGAAAAGAACAATGAAGATGATGAAGGGTCCGAAAAACAAGTCCTAGGAGGGAAGGTGAAGGAAACACAGTATGCTTGGCCTGGATAAGGCCAGGAGGGGGACATGAGCAATCTTCAATACGTAAAGTATTGGTGTGTCCATTGTCACATGTCCACCCATGCTTATCCAGAACTTTGCGGTCCAAATAATTCATCTTCCTTGGCACCCTCTGTCAATTTCCCATTCCGATTTTCCATTTCTTTTGTATCTAGCACCAACTCCTAGTCCTGACCTTTGAAGTTGTCCATAAATATGTCCTAAGTTCCCTCTCTGCCATTGTTTTAACCTCCCTCAAACTCCCTCAAACACCCTGACTCCACAAAAAAACTCAAGATAAAAAGAGGAGCATCTTAAATAAGAAGTTAAGCATGCTGGTCAAAGTGGATGCTTGAACTCTGTGACCAAACATGCCATTACAATCACTTTGGCAGCTAGAAAAACAGGAGACCATGGAGAGAACTAGAAAGGGGCTGAAACTTTGTCTGATCAAGCCTGAAAAAGTACCACGGGGACTAACCTCACCACTCTCAGGTAGCTACCTGTGTATTAAAAGTAAGGCAGGTTGTAAGATCCACCTCTGATAGAGTCCACAGTTCCACTAGGCTGGATATGTGGAGACCTACTAACATAACAATTTATAGTTCTTCCTAAGGTATATTTCTAGAAAGAGGAACACAAACTGCAGCAGATTAGGGGGCGGAGAGCATTGTCTTACTTTCTAAAATGACTGTCAAGGTTTCATGCACATAGTTTACTACTGACATTCCAAGATCCACAGTTCCTGCTGAGACTCAAATGGAACAGAACTCAAGAGATTGCAGACAGAACAATCACAGAGCAGGACTAAAGCCACTGGTTGATGACGACGACAACGATGATACAAGCATTTATATATCGCCTTTCTTGGCCATCAGATTTCTCCTCAGACTTTAATTCAAGGCATTTTACATGGGCAGGCTGTTCTAAATCCCCGTAGGGATTTTTACAATTGAAGAAAGGTTGTGTCTTTCAAGAACCACAACATTTCAGATGGATTGTTTATGGCCTATTATCACTTTCTGGCCTCCAGATTCCTCCCACACAGGCTGACAAGCAACTCCTTCATCTCTCCAAGAGCAGGTGGAATAATTCAGCTGGGCTTGTCAGCTGCTTCAAGGTCTCGCCATTCATGGTGGCGGTGGCCTAACGGAGGCTCAACCCTCTAAGACCAGACCTCCTGCCCTCCTGATCCCTAATTGAAAATACTGTATGCAAAAGATGTTCATCTTATGAGTAATGCAGAGAGAAAATGCTGGTATCTAATGACACTGAGCTGTCACCATCTTGGAAGAGACAACACATGGTTGTTTCTCTCAACCTCCTTCTCACTCTTGTTTCTTCTTCAGTAATGAGCTAGATTGGGGTGTCACACTCGTTTCATACAGAAGGCCATATAGCATTCAGGATGCCTGCTGAGGGCCAGAAGTTAGGTCATTAAGCAGGAAGTGATGTCATTAAGCAGGTCATGACCAAAAAAGCACATTTTTCTCACTGAGGAACTCATTAGCTGCAAATAGAAGAAAAAATCCATAAATCTTGATCATATTTACAAGATATGGGAGAGCCCAATCATCATGTGGGCTGCTCTTTTAGCAATGACACCTCAGCACAGCTCAGCAGGTGAGAGCAGCTGATGGTGTTACTGGGAGAGGCTGGGGGCCAGATAAAGAGCTTCTGCATAAGATCCTGCATCCCCAGACCTGCTGTTTGACACCCCCAGGCTAGATGTCTTGGCAAAGTTTTTTTTTCTTCTTTTTTTAAGGTCCAGACTCCTACCCTAGACATGGACAAACCATATACCATATGAATTAATCCATGACAACTCCACAAACACAGGGATCTTGCTTCCTTGAAAATCATTCCCACCAGCATGCTAGAACTCCTGCTTCCCCAACAAAATGACACGGACAATCCCTTGTGGGTTAAAGAATCACAAATACTTGGATGAGCCCCACCAGGAATTGCTCCAGACTAAACTGCTAATCATTTTGGTAGATGCTGCAACTCCTTGGCAAGGCAATCAGAGCTGAATGATCAGAGATGTCACACCATCGGAAGAGGAGCAGATTCTCGCTTCTGGCCTGACATAAATCTCCAGGAATAAGCCAGCCCTTACATTGAGCCAATGCACGGATTTCACTAAATATCAGCTTGTTTTGGATTAACACGTCAGCCCCCTGAAGGACTCAGCTGTACAATGAATGCCAGCCCCTGACAGCAGCAGACTCTGTGTCTGCATACATGAAATGTTTAGCAACTCTTTTCCTGTGGGCACTTTCCAGTCAATCAATGAGCTTCACCATTCCAAGTGAAATAGTTGGAAGTGGCATTTTCAAATACACTTCAGACATTTCTCTAAAAAGGCAATCCTTTCCCTCTCCAGATTGAAGGGATATCTTGGGGAGAATTTGCCTAAAGAGTCTGGATGCAGATTCCTCATTGTAGAACCATGGGAGTAGCTGTCCCAAATTTTACATGTCTTGGGAACCTAAGATCTAGACATCAATTATTCTCAAACCGTGTTCAAACCCACAGGACTGACTTGCAAGGAAACAGGCTTAAGACTGCACTGTTTAGAGTAAGCCCCACTGAATAATGAGTAAACATGCTCAGTACCAGGGAAGTCACTGCCAGGGAAGTATCTTTAGGGGACTTTATCTTTAGGGAAATGGTTCAAGGAAAAATATTAGGAAGGGATTCCTAATTATTCCAGCTCTTCGGCAATATAATAAGCTCTTTTAGGTTGAAGAATTTCCTTTCTTTGGGGCCTCCTACTATAAATGAATTAGGTATTGGGCATCCTGTCTTAAGTCTGACAGTTCAGCTAGCTCAACAATGTCTCCACCAAATTAGGACACAATCCTAACCCACTTTCCAGTACTAACATAAGGGCAATGCAACTCCGAGGTAAGGGAACAAAATTCCCTTACTTTGAGGAGGCCTCTGTGAGTGCCACCCAACTGCAGGATGCAGTACATGTCCCATTTCCAGCCAGTGCTGGAAAGTTGGTTAAGATTTGGACCTTAGGCTATTTCAGAGGCTTGGAGCCAGATTCAAGCCCAAGTCACCACAGAACTGCAAATAAGCAGGTACAATAAACAGACTTGTTGGTTGCATTGCTCTCACACTCCCCGGTGAACACGTGAGACCACAGTCTGGGAAAAGAGGCCCACTTTGATTAATAATCACATGAGGGAAAGACCTGCAGCAGGAAGGAAAGGAATTGTCATCCTATGAGCAGGTGGGTTGATGGACAGATGCTGAGGGCTTCCAGCAGCTTCTGGATCTGGAGAAAGGCAACACATGTGGCCCTTGAAGCAGCTCCAAGGAGAAGAAAAGTCCAGGTGTGGTTCAACCTCCTTCCTTTTGACAGACCAAGTCCAACCCACTTGGAGGTCATCCCTTAAACCTCTGCCTCACTGCTGCACTGGTTGCCTTAGCTCCCAGGAGCAATCAGCAACTTGAAAGCGCAAGAAACCTGGAGGACTATGCCCAGGCTGTGGGCTTGCAGGGGATCAGTGACCTCAGGCAGCATTCTGTGGGGAGGCAGTCCGCTTCACCCTCTTTTCCCCCCAAAGCAAACGAAGCTGCTCACTTCTTAGAGCAGCACGCAACCACTCGGTGCCATTGCCCTCCCTTTTCCCCAATGCACGAGGTTGCCACGCACAAGGCTAAAACGCCCAGGCAGGCACATGGAGGAGACAGGGAAAGCCTGTCTCACCAGCACTGCCCTGCTGCACTTATGCACCTGGGGTCCAGGTGCATCCACCCACTGGGAAGGAAGCTGCTGCGCACTGCTCCATGCCTCTGCTCTGCCCCATGGAAGGGGCTTGTCCAGCCGCGCAGCAGGTCCAGGCCTCTGCTGCCAGTGAGGAGGAAGAAAGGCATGAGCATCTCAGTTGAGCAATTACTTCCAAGAGGGCAGCAGGGTGGCAGGCGTGACTCAGGGCATCTGGATCCTAAACTATTTCACTGCTCCCAGGGATATACAAGAATGAGAAGACCATATTGCAAGGCACAGTGCCGTAGGCTCAGGGTGGCGGGAACGGCACAGTAAATACCGCAAGCTTCACAACGCACCATGTAAGTGGCCCCTCCCACTCACAATTGGAGCCATTCAGGGCATCAGTGGCAACAAGGAGGAGCTGCGCATTGTCATCGCTGTCCAGAATGCTCCAAGGGCAGGTGGGAGGGGCTGCTTACACGGCACGCTGCGATGCCTGCAGTATTTAGCGCACCACCATCTCTGTAGCTATGCCACTGGCCAGGTATCCTGAGTCAGGATGCAGAGATTGACGGACAAGATACAGAGCAAGTTACAATGAGAGTACCATGTTGAGCAGAGTGTCGGCCTTGGACTGGGAAGACTGAGCGATGAGGCTGACCTAGGGTGACCAAGGGCTAGTCTCCATCTCTCACCCTAACCTACCTCACAAGCATGCTGGGGAGACAAAATAAGGAGTGAGGAATCACACCCATCCTGCTGGGCTCCTTGGAAGAAGAGTGAAACCAACCCTCTTTATGGTTCTGCAAAACATTCCAATGTGGGTGCAGCTGGGTTGCGTGCATAGGATTGGCAGTGCCCTGGCCCACCTCAACCGTGCAGGCTTCCTACAGTGTATGGCTCACATCAGAAATATACACATCCGGTTATTTGACATCCCCCTCCCCTGCCAAGTCCATGAGGCCCTCCACGTTAGAATCTGATACCCACCATGATAAACATACAGTGACTAGATAAATTTAATCCTAGCAGCGCTGACGTTAAACCGGGAAGGTATTACTTTGAAGGGTTTAACATATTAACAGACTCAAAACACCATTTCAAAATATTTATGGAAATCACTTTCATAGAGCTTATATAAGCAGAATAACAAAACCCCAAGGAATATTAAAATCCCTACCCTCCATTAAACACGTCGACTCTGAAAAGCTTCTGTCTGCCTTGCACATACATCTATATAATCTTTTAGCAACTGATGATTAAAAGTAAACCAACCCTTGACTAGTTAAACTCATTTATTTTCTGCAGAGCTCCCCCTACTCACCTCCAAAAATGAGAGTTTGTTCCAAAACCTTTTACATCTCAACTCTAAATCTGAAGGGAACCACATACACATCCCTGTGCATCCCACTAGTCCACATTCAGGATATTCAAATGACGTTATCAATCTGTTGTTGTGAATGAGACACTTTACTAAAAATAATCATCTCCACCCCCCCACAAGCAGAGAGATGAACACAGGCTTGATAAAGCCATGTGCCCTCTGCTCCAGGATATGTAGTAGTCTCCTGAAGCCCCATCCAGCAGTGGTGTAGCTAGAGGGGGTGCAAAGCACTAAGTTTTGCAGGGAGCCTCACCGCACCACACAAGTGACCCTTCCCCCTCGGAGCCACTCCAGGCCTCGAGGGCAAAAAGGAAGCACTGCCTCTGTTTTGCTCCCCTGCCTGGAATGACTCTGAAGGGGAGGGGCTGCTTGCATGCTGCGGTGAAGCTCCCTGCTAAATTTAGTGCTCTGCACCCCCTCTAGCTATGCCACTGCCACCCAGTCTTTCTTCTCATTGGGGCAAGTCATTTGGGCATGGACAGATGAGCCAGTGATGGAGGAGGATAATAAGGTATGTTGCAACCTTCGTTAACTTTGTATTTTCTTATAGAATAACATAACATAATAATACCAGAATAATTATAGAATTACTTTTTTCACAGAAGTAAAACAATTCAGCTGTATCCAGACCAACAGTCTGGATTAGAACTGAGGGGAAAAAAGGTTTCCCATTATCTTATAGCACCTTACACAAAGGATGGACTCATCCTCCAATCTTGTTTTGGCTGTAGTACATCCATCTAGGCCAGCGGTTCTCAAATTGTAAGTCGTGGCTTCCCGGGGAGCCGCGGGAAACAAGCAGGGGAGCTACAGAATCATCACGAAAAACCTGCTGCCCTATATAATGTATAGGATTGCAGCTCTAATGGGAAACCACATCCAGTGGCCCAGTAGGTCAAGGAAGCTGCTAGATGAGGGGAAAAAAAGTTTGGGAACCACTGAGTTAGGCTCATGAGGCCTTTCCCAGCTTTTTGATAGCACTCCCATTGTTTGCTGCTTCCTCCTCCTCCTCCTCCTCTCTGCAGAAGCGCATGTGGCCTCTGGGACACCAAGTGCCTCAGGAACAAAGTGCCAGGTAAGGCACTGCGAGTTTAGCATCTGTGCCAGGAGAAGGGGAAAGCAAGTGGACCTCTGAGTTTTGGAGAAGGAGAGAGAAGACTCCCTGAGTTGTGAAGAGGAGAGGAGGAAGAGGAGGAGAAGGTAAGTGTACTCTTTCTAACTCTTTGTCTTCTAACCTTAAATCAACATTGAAATTTAGCTTTACCTTTAGCTTAGCTTTACCTAAGCTTTACCTCAGTTAGCACCTAATCTAACCTGAGGGAGGGATTCTAAGGTCCAGCAAGTTGGGGCACAGGAGCTAGGTGAGGGTAATAAAAATAAATACATAAGTGCGTACAGAGGTCTACTCTGAGCAGGAGCAGAGTCCTACTTGTGAGTAAGAGCCCAAGGTACAGGCATTTGGAAAAATAAATAAAACAGAGGAGGATAAAGTAGAAAGCAAGTTTTTCTACTTGGTTTAAATTAACCCTATACTTAACCCAAGTTAAACTTAATCTAAGTTAGAACATAATCTAAAGGTTCAGTAAATTAGGACACAGGAGCTAGGTGAGAGCAATAAATAAATAAATAAAATAAAGGTGCGCACTTAATAAAAGCAGGATTTTAGCAGGGCTAAACAGGATTTAACCTTAGTGTCTACGTTCTGCCAAGCCAAAAAAAAACTCTTAAACCAGTGCAGTTTAAAATATAAAACCAGCTTGAGTTTAAAAACAGTTCAGCCTCAGAGAACTGAAGTAGGAGGGTGAGAACCTAGGAAGGGCCAGTTCCCACCCAGCCAGGGCAATTTAGCATAGTCATTGTCCTTTAGGTCATAGCAGTTGACCTTCAGGAGTTGATAAGAGCCCCATTAGGCAAATCCAAGCACCCCATTCAGGGAAATCTCACCTGGGAAGACCAGCCCCTTTTCAATCAGCAAGGAGGGAGGGAGGAGGAGCTAGTTAGGAGTATAAAGCTAGGACTTGCCACCTTGTGAGCCTCTCAGGCAGAAGCACGCGTGGCCTCTGGGAAACCCAGTGCCAGGTAAGGCACCGCGACTTTAGCATCTGTGCGAGTTCAGCAGCAGGACGAGGAAGCCAGGGCCCCAGATACCGCCCTTTCTCTTCCCTTGAGAAGAGGGCTGCTAACCAGTGTAGGGTTTTTAAGTACTCCTAAACAAAACCAAACAAAATTTAAAAAGCTATGCAGTCAGACAGCCAGCAGCAGGGTGGGGGCTATCCAGTGTTCTGCATCGAGTGCCACATGTACGATTATATGCCTCTGGGGCATAAGTCATGGGTGTGTCCTCGGTGCAAGGAGCTCCAGGGACTCAGGGAACGCGTCCGCTCCCTTGAAGCCTTGGCGGCCGACCTGGAGAAGCAGAGGCAGGCAGAGAAGGACCATGTGGAGACTTCCAGGGACGATCAGGGTTCGTCCCAACCTCAGACGTGCAGCTCTTCAGCTGCCCGGGTGGGAAGTCTCGGGACTGGAGGACGTCATCCTGGAGAGGAGGGAAACAATCCCCTAGGGGGGAACCCCTTCTCCAGGGGACGGGGCTGTATCCGAACACACTCAGGATACTCCTTGGTGGGAGGGGGGTCGGGGGCTTCTTGTAGTGGGGGATTCGATTATTAGAAACATAGAGAGGGGGGTTTGCGACGGATGTGAGGACTGCATGGTGACTTGCCTGCCTGGTGCGAAGGTTGCGGACATCACTTCTTGTCTAGACAGGCTAGTAGACAGTGCTGGGGGAGAGGTAGCGGCTGTGGTGCATGTCGGCACCAACGACGTGGGCAAGTGTAGCTGGGAGGTCCTGGAGGCCAAATTTAGGCTTTTAGGCAGGAAGCTGAAAGCCAGGACCTCAAAGGTAGCGTTCTCTGAAGTGCTACCTGTTCCACGCGCAGGGCCAGCTAGGCAGGCGGAGATCAGGGGTCTCAATGCGTGGATGAGACGGTGGTGTAGGGAGGAGGGGTTTAGATTCGTTAGGCACTGGGGAGTGTTTTGGGACAAGTGGGGCCTGTACAAGAGGGATGGGCTTCACTTGAACCAGAATGGAACCAAGACTGCTGGCGCATAACATTAAAAAGGTGGCAGAGCAGCTTTTAAATTGATCCCTGGGGGAAGGCCGACAGGAGCCGAGGGGCATCCGGTTCGGGACTCCTCATCCCTATGGGACGAGGATGGGGCGGTTAGAGAACAACAAGGTAAATACAGAGTAGGAGAAGAAATTGGGAATGGAAGCATGATGGGATGTGCTAGATGGTTTGGCCCAGTGAGAGCATGCAGGGACAAAGGAGCAAATAAACAAAGGAGCTTCTTCCCATGGCACAGTCTTCAACGAGAGCAGGCTCTGCACACACAAACACCCCAAACATACTGCAAGCCCAGACAGGAATTTCTTCCCACCTAGGTGGAGATATCAGGAATTGAATTCAAGACCTTCTTCAGACAAAGCAGATGACCTACCACTGAGCCACAGACCTTCACTATTTAAAGAGGGAAGGAATGAACATGCAGAAGGATCTACGAGAAGGATCATGCAGAAGGATCTCGTAGAAGCAAAAAGTAAGAGATGAGGTGAACAAGAAGGGTAACTAGATGGTATGTCAGCCTTTTTCCTCCTACCCAATGTCCGGAGCAGCAGGAAGGATGGCAAGAACAGCCTCTTGACATCTTTACAGTCCCCAACATGGATCTCCTCCAGAAGTGATTTCTTGGATGTATCTACCCTAAGCATTTTATTTATGTATTATGCACTGTTTATATCTCACTATTCTTCCACCATAGTACTCATACTTGGGGTGCCCAAGTGTTCTCTTATCGAGACACTGGCCAAACCTAGAGATGCTTAGCTTCAGAAATGCAGCTGTATCACTGTACCTTCAGGCCATGCTCTGGCAGCTCAGGAATTAAGTAATTTTGTAGGTCAAGCCAACAAATTAAGCAGGATCCAGAAGACAATCAGATCACATGCAGGTGGGTGTCACAACACTGGGAACATCTGTTTCTATCAAGTTTATCCACACAGAAGCTAAGCAGGTAGGACTACCGTCTGACATCAGTCCGACCCACTTACAGAGATCATCTCACATCATCCAACAGCTTATCCACTAAGGGGTCTTACATTGAAAGGTGGAAATGTGTTTAATGCCTATCTAAATACATCATATGCTTTACTTTTTTTTTAATTACTGTTATCATCTGTATAACATGTACTGTGGATATGGTAGCATTGGAAGTATTTGCCATTCTCCCTCCCCCAAATCAAGCCACAGATGATGCTTCAGAAAGCCCAGGGCACCCTTGGCTCACCAGCACTTATAAAAAGCAGCTGATAACGTAAAAGAATGGAGTAGAACAAGAAAAAGAGCAAATGTAAGACAAAAGAGAAATAAATTGGAAGACAAGAAGGTGACAGAGAATCGCAGTGATATGAAAGAGACTCACAGCCCATCACGCAGTTCTGGTGTGTCGCTGGGTGTCCCCAGGGACTTCAGGCTCCTTTCCAGGGTTGTCACTGTCAGAAGAAGAAGATGATTATTAAGAATATCTTACAGGAAATTTTCAGAAACAAAACAGTCGGCAATCTGTAGCTCAGCCAGCTGTGCAACAATCCCAGGAGGAAGATCACAGTGATTCCCGGGGATGTGTAAAGCCAGCTAAAGAAAGGCTGCTGGCATTCTCAGGGCCTCCTGCAGCTCCGACTGAAGTTATCAGGGTCCAGGAGAGTACCTGGGGATCTGGAAAGTGCTGCCCTATGTCATGTGCCACTTGAGTAAAGCAGCACTTTATGGCAGTCAGTGCCAGCAAAACACAAGTTCCACTATGAATGCTGCAAGAGGCTCCATGTGGGCTCATGTGCCTCAATTATTTTTTTTTAATGCCACTCCAACAGAAGCAAGGCATGAAAGCCATGTTGCTGTTTTCCTTCTGCAACATCCATAAGACAAGCAGTGGCACATGTGCAGAGCCTCTTGACATTCATGCTGGTGGCTCTAAAGTGCACAACGGCGGTGCGGCTTTCATTGACGGATCACAAGATCCGTCAGCGGAAGCCCATGATAGGACTGGGCTTTTAGCATCACTCATGAATATAATGAGAATTATCATTGTTAACTCGAGAATTCTAGTTCCAAAATTCTCTTTCTTGAGCATAAAGTCACTTGGAAGCAGTTTTAAGGTGCCAGTTGTATCTCATCTCCTAAAACAGCCTCCTGACTGTACTAGTAGGTGACGAGAAAAAGTATGAAAAGAGCACAGCCTGTCGTCAACACAGACACCCAGTGACATAGCTAGAGGGGGTGCAAAGCACTAAGTTTTGCAGGGAGCCTCACTGCAGCGTGCAAGAAAGCGTAGACCTGGAACAACTCTGAGGGGGAGGGGCCACTTACATGCTGAGGAGAGACTCCCTGCAAAACTTAGCGCTTTGCACCCCCTCTAGCTACACCACTACAGACACCTAGTCCAAAGAACTTGCTCTAAAAAGGGAGGTGACTGTGATACAATGCCCTCCGAGATTATAAGTCAATTGGGGTTGCCCAGAAGCTGAGTTTTAAATCCTTCTGGAAGAATGTTCAAAAGGAAAAAATGATTCCTGGTTATAGTTGGTTTGTCCATAACTCTCAGAAGATTGATAACTGAAAAAGGAAACCTGGCAGCTGTGGAATCCTAATCTGTTTTCTAAACTAGTGGTAGTCACTGTCCATTCTAATATCTACCCCAGTGCTTAAGCTCCTGAAATTTTCATGACTTAATAGAAGACATAAATAAATTTGAACTAGATGAAGCAAGGACTACCGTGATGATATTCTGTTTCTCAAATTGCAATTACACTTCTGTGCAATTGCCAGAATGGCGCAGTGGTTTGGGAAGTGGACTTTGGCCTGGAAGATTCAGGTTCAAATCCCTGCTTGGCCATGAAGCTTCCTGGGTGTCCTTGGATCAGTCACTCTCTCTCAGGTCAACCTATTTCACAGGGTTGCTATGAGTTCAAAAAGAGAAGTGGAACCATTTATACTACTCTGAGCTCCTTGGGGGGGGATGGCCCCAAAATGTGATTGATTAGATAGGTAGGTAGGACTGACTGGATAACTCGAGTTGCAAGATGCCACCTTAGATGAAAGCCATGACAGGGTTAATTCCCCAAGATCATTTTCTTCGGTGCTGGGGGAATGCTAACTTGTGGGTGAATTTCCTTCCATCAGAGATGCTTGCAGTCAGAAACGGTTTTAAATTTCTTTTGAACTTTGTCTCTGATCTCAAGTACAAAGGAGTCTGCCTGTTCATCTGCTTCCCCTGGGCCTGTCTTGATGCCCAATAAACCTTTTCCCCTTGTTTTTGATTAAGCAAACCTGGCTAGTTCCTTACCTAAAGAGCAATTAGCCGCCACGTCTCTTAAGCCTTACAGAGCAAAAAGCTGCTGCCCAGAGTGATTACTGAAAGTGAACATTTGGGAATGTGGGTGAGAGAGAGAGAGAGAGAGAGGGAGAGAGGGAGAGAGGGAGAGAGGGAGAGAAGCTCAGCAGGGACACCTCCCCTCTTCCTCCTCATACTGGCAGCTCATCCAGGATGGCTCTCAGCTAAGAGACCGACCTCTGTTACACTTGGCAGTGTGACCCTAAACTCACATCACCTGTGACAGTGAAAATAACACCAAGTCACACATGACAGTGGCAAGTGGCATGCATGTTCACCTGATGCAAAGGGGGGGAGGAGAAGTTCAGATCCATACAGGTGAGTCTGAGCCCTTCTCAGCACTCCCCTAGGGATCACTACAGCATGGTAGCCTTAATGTGGGGCACCCACAAGTACTGAGCACTGGAGAACACACCTGGATCACACGGCTCTGTCTTTCTCCCCCCTGCACAGCATAGCATAACATCTTTTTGAGTGCCTCTTAGCTGTGTTTCTTCTGCATTTTTTTTTTTAGATTATGAGCCCCTTAGGAATACAGACCCATTCATTATCAAGTCTGCTGCTTTGTGTAGTACGTTGTTGAAGAGCGGAGAGTGCGTGGATCTGCACATGTGCGCAGCCTCCGCTATATCCCACAGATATGTTTTGGCTGCTGGGATCTCCTCGGGGTAACATGACATTTGTCCCTTTAACCTGCGGTACGCTCCAGCAGCTGCTATGGGTTCAACTTGGACCAGCGCCAGCAATATCGCAAGTCTGTGTTGATATGAGAAGGCAGGCCCAGGAAGGGAGTTAGGATTTGGTGGGTGCTGTTGCCTCCAAGCTCAAGTCCTCCTAAGCCTGATCTGCCAATCCAGCTGCCCCGTCACCTCCCTGTTCCAAGCTCCCTCCACCCCATTTTACCTGTCTTGGTGGGTCCTGTGGGATCTGCCAGTGCATGCGGGAAGATGTTCCACCAATGGGGAAGCCCAATGGGTGGACTACCTTCTACAAGTTACTGGAAAACATCATGCTATGCAGGAAAATTGTGTTCTGCGATCTGAACATGTTATCCACAAAGCATGCAGCACATGGACAGCCAGTGAATTTGACATACGCACCGTTAGCATTAATTCGGAAGATGCTGGCAGATGTATCCTGAAAAAGCTCCTGCAGTTCATTAGGATCGATCTGTGTGGCTAGAGAGAAAGAGAGAGAGAAAGTTAAAATGAGTAGAGTTTAGTTAGGGTTATATATTTTTTTCTTATTTATTTATTAGCCAAATACTTGAAACCCATATTTCTGTCCACGCATGGGGTCTCCAAGGCAGCTAACAGCCAGCTTTTCAAGCAGGAAACAACACACAGTAAAATAAAACCCAAATGTAGAGCAACGGCTCAAGCAGCAGAAGCAGCCAGCAGTGGATTTTTCCTGAATTATTTTCTTTCATCAGTACTATGCAAGCATGGTCAGGATAGGCATATGCCAGGTTAACATTACTCAGGTGAAGCCTGCCCATTCATGCCAACAACTTGCCATCAGGCATTGAGTCATGGACTATTTTGTAAAGCAGGGCCTTCTAAACCTCGGCCCAGGGGACAAATCTGGGGTAACCTTTCTGCTCCGTGACTGCAGCTTACCGTTCCACCAGATCGCCGCATGAGTTAAGAACATAAGAACAGCCCCACTGGATCAGGCCACAGGCCCATCTAGTCCAGCTTCCTGTATCTCACAGCGGCCCACCAAATGCCCCAGGGAGCACACCAGATAACAAGAGACCTGCAAGGCTTCCTGGGAATTGTAGTTAAGAAAATAAGAACAGCCCCACTGGATCAGGCCAAAGGCCCATCTAGTCCAGCTTCCTGTATCTCACAGCGGCCCACCAAATGCCCCAGGGAGCACACCAGATAACAAGAGACCTGCAAGGCTTCCTGGGAATTGTAGTTAAGAAAATAAGAACAGCCCCACTGGATCAGGCCACAGGCCCATCTAGTCCAGCTTCCTGTATCTCACAGCGGCCCACCAAATGCCCCAGGGAGCACACCAGATAACAAGAGACCTGCAAGGCTTCCTGGGAATTGTAGTTAAGAAAATAAGAACAGCCCCACTGGATCAGGCCATAGGCCCATCTAGTCCAGCTTCCTGTATCTCACAGCGGCCCACCAAATGCCCCAGGGAGCACACCAGATAACAAGAGACCTGCAAGGCCTCCTGGGAATTGTAGTTAAGAACATAAGAACAGCCCCACTGGACCAGGCCGTAGGCCCATCTAGTCCAGCTTCCTGTATCTCACAGCGGCCCACCAAATGCCCCAGGGAGCACACCAGATAACAAGAGACCTCATCCTGGTGCCCTCCCTTGCATCTGGCATTCTGACATAACCCATCTCTAAAATCAGGAGGTTGCGCATACACATCATGGCTTGTACCCCATAATGGATTTTTTCCTCCAGAAACTTGTCCAATCCCCTTTTAAAGGCGTCCAGACCAGACGCCATCACCACATCCTGTGGCAAGGAGTTCCACAGACCAACCACGCGCTGAGTAAAGAAATATTTTCTCTTGTCTGTCCTAACCCTACCAACACTCAATTTTAGCAGATGTCCCCTGGTTCTGGTGTTATGTGAGAGTGGAAAGAGCATCTCCCTATCCACTCTGTCCATCCCCTGCATAATTTTGTATGTCTCAATCATGTCCCCCCTGAGGCGCCTCAGAGATTGGGGGACAGGGACACTCTGGGCAGTCGCATCTGCCTGGACCTCCTGTTGCACAGCCTGCTGGGATGCTGGGCAGCAGATGTGACTGCCTAGAGCATCCCTGTGCCTCAATCACTGTAGAACTCGCACGGTGACCGGACGGAACGGTAAGCTTCAGTGTAATCCCTGCCTCTTGCTTGTAACCCATTGAAAAGTATGCCTGGAATCACATCTGTATTCCGCCTGTTTTCATTGCAACCCTCTGAAACAACCAACTAAGCAGCAGTGGCTTAGCTAGATAGTGTGCAAAACACTAAGTTTTGCAGGGAGCATCACTACAGCATGCAAGTGGCCCCTCCCCCTTCCCTGTGGAGCCAGGCATTCACCTCTGTTTTGCTCCCACTGCTCCGAATGGCTCCAAGGGGGGGGGTACTTGCATGCCAAGGTGAGGCTCCCTGCAAAACTTAGTGCTTTGCACCCCCTCTAGCAATGCCACTGCTAAGCAACCATCTCCCTATAATTGTTTTAAGGTTTCCCCTTGTGGCTATGACCTCTATCAGCACCCATCCACACCCCTTTTCACCCACCTTTGCATGTCTATACAGGAGCCTCCAGGGTCTGTTCAAACCCACAGGTAATGGTTTCCCCATAAGGGAAATGCAGGGATGAGCAATTTGGCCACTTCCTCAACTGTAATCATTATTTTCCACAGCTGGGCTGCAAAACCAGAACTAGGCATTGATGGGAAAATTGTTCTGGGGGAAGGGGTTTCATGGGAGAACCAGGGTGCAGGAAGGTGTGTACACCCCACTCTCCTACCCACCCACCCATTTCCCCCAAAAGTGCTCCATTTGCTCCAAGTGCTCCATTGATTTCCTTTACTGGAATGGCAGGTGGGCTGCTGTGAGATACAGGAAGCTGGACTAGATGGGCCTTTGGCCTGATCCAGTGGGGCTGTTCTCATGTTCTTACAATTCCCAGGAAGCCTTGCAGGTCTCTTGTTATCTGGTGTGCTCCCTGGGGCATTTGGTGGGCCGCTGTGAGATACAGGAAGCTGGACTAGATGGGCCTTTGGCCTGATCCAGTGGGGCTGTTCTCATGTTCTTAACTACAATTCCCAGGAAGCCTTGCAGGTCTCTTGTTATCTGGTGTGCTCCCTGGGGCATTTGGTGGGCTGCTGTGAGATACAGGAAGCTGGACTAGATGGGCCTATGGCCTGATCCAGTGGGGATGTTCTTATGTTCTTAACTACAATTCCCAGGAGGCCTTGCAGGTCTCTTGTTATCTGGTGTGCTCCCTGGGGCATTTGGTGGGCCGCTGTGAGATACAGGAAGCTGGACTAGATGGGCCTATGGCCTGATCCAGCGGGGCTGTTCTTATGTTCAGGTTCTGCAGCCCTGCCCCACCTCCTTGTACTTGGCCATAAGATTAATGCTCGCACTGTCCACCTCCAGGTGATGCTTGTTTGTCAGGCAAAGGTCCAAGCCTGGAAAAACCTCTCTTCCATGTTGGCTTGAAAGTTCAGCCTCGGTTATGTAGGTGACAAACTGATAGGTTAAAGCAGGCTGAAATCAGGTTTACCATTTCTGACACTCGGTGCCCTTTCGCTCATCCTGCCCAGCAGCTCAGTAACAACTTCATTATTCTAGACGTGCAAAGGGGTGGGGGAGGCTGTGATTAGAGCCGGAAACCTCAGTGCAATTTAAAATGGATGCCAGGGAGCCACTTTCTCCTCTTTTCTTTGCAAAGGGTTGAAGCAGTCAAGAGCGAACACCCGAGCTGTGGGCTGAATAGAAGCAATTTGCAGAGAACACGTCCCCATCACCAGGCGGAGAAGCAGCGACTCCACGGCACGGATGCTCGCCAGGATTGCAAACAGAGCGGGGAGGGAGGCCGACACACAACACGGCATTTAATAAAAGTTAAACGAGTCAGACGTCATACAGCGCAGCACTCACATTTCATATGCTTCTGCCCGGCTCCCCCCCCCCCCCAAAAAATAGAGGTTTGCCATTATCCAGAACAAATATTCTCACAATGCCTTGTGCAAGGCCTAGAAGGACGGCACAGTGGTGGACCTCCCATTCATTTGATGGGGCAAATGCCCTGGATGCAGAGCACTTTAGGACCCCGGGGAAGCCTCTCTGAGGCTCCCAACAGTGTCGGAAACTGTGCTTCCATTTTTCCGGAAGCTTCCCCGATGCTGCCTGGGGTCACATGAGGCTCCGTAAGCTTCAGGTAAGGGGGGCGAACTTGGGCGCAGGGAGGTGGCGACATCCCACGGGCAGTGCCGTCGCGGACCTTTGCCCCGGGGCACGGGGCTGGGGGTGTCTGCCACTGGACTTCATGGCATCTCTGTTGGCCAGTTGGCTGGGGTTACAAACAGCCGGAACCAGGACGAGGCTCACTCTCACCTGTGTCACAGAATCGTGTCTCTTGCAGTAAGGCCTCGGAGTGGAAGAAAAGGGGGTGGTGGAGCCACTATGGCTCCATCCTCTCACTCGAACGAAGCTCATTGGTTCCTCCAGGATCAGGAGGAACCTGATCCTGTGGCTCCCTCGCCTTGCCCCCAAAATCCCCAACCTGCACTCTTGCCCTCCCCAGTCTCCCTGCTTGTAATCCTCCTGAATCCGCTTGCCTGTCCTCCTCCCAGCACCCAGAATCCATTTAAAGACTTGTACCACTGGAGATAATTTTCTATCTATCCCACTGCTCTCCAGTCTGACTGGCAGTTAGGTCTCCACCATCTTTTCAGTAGAGAACCCACTGCTTGTAAAGCATCCACGTTGCAACTGAGTATGACTCCTGCTAGACCTGGGCTTGGAGAAGACAGTGAACCTCAGGCACAGCCCTGGCACAAACTGCGAACCAGGCCTTAACATGCCAGTGGATGCCAGTGGAATCCCTCCACCCAGAGAGCAGGAGATGCCTGGAAATGCTGTGCTCAGTGGTTCACTTCCACCAGCATCGGATGGGATACACAAGAATCAGGCGGCAAGACCACAAAAGGGCAAGGTGCTTGCATGGCTGCCTGAGACTGCAGGGTCAAATCCTATCCAATTTTCCAGTGGTGGTGCAGCCAGGCCAAGGAAGCATGTGCTGCATCCTGAGGTAGGGCAGCTGTCACAGAGGCCTCCTCCAGGTAAGGGAACATTTGTTCAGGACTGCATTGCAGCTGCACCAACGCTGGAAAGTTGGATAGGACTGGACCCACACTTCCTTTGGGCCTACTTGGGAGGAAGTGGACACATTCAAAATCCGGATTGGGACCTACCTAAGTTCAGGAAGGAGTGGACCTTCCTGGCCTCCTTTATAACTTTGTTGGTCTGGCCTGAGCACTCGGTGATGCAACAGCTGAGATCTCCTCCAGAACCACATTTTCGCCCTCACCCTTCAGCTTCTGCCTCAGCTTCCAGTCTCCATTCCTGGAGCTGCCAGTCTTCCAGCTCAATCTGCTACCCAGACTCACACTTCAGTCCCCTCTGTGCCCAGCTGCCTGCAGCCCAGTGCTTAGAGTTGCAAACAGAAATACATATGCAAAAATCGTATAATGTATGTGTTCATTTAATGCCAATGAGGCAATGGGTGTTGAACACTGAGATGTGTGGGAGGAATTCTTTTTAGGCTCACTCTTATGTAAAGGACGTCGTTAAAAAAAAAAAAAAAAAAGCTGGGGGAGAGCTAACGGATTTCATATAAAGCTCTTGTTTGCACTCTTGGTTGTTTAGGTTAGGAAGCTTCCCAGTACTTAGACAAGATTTGGAGCTGCACAGCTTCTTTCCCCCCTGAGGTTCAGTGTGCCACACTAGGGTTTGCTCACTAGTCTCCAGAGCAGTGATTTCCAACCTTTTCATCTCGTGGCACACTGAGAAGGCATCAAAATTGTCAAGGCACACCATCAGGTTTTTGACAATTGACAAGGCACACCATGCTGCCAGTGGGAGGCTCACATCTCCATTGACCCTACTACGAGGGTATAAGTGATCTTCCCCCAAATTCTTGTGGCACACCTGTGGCCCACTCATGGCACACCAGGGATGTGCCCAGAACATGAACTAACAATAATTTAAGTTACAATCCTCTGCATCTATGCACAGTAGAGTAGCTAGAGGGGGTGCAAAGCACAAAGTTTTGCAGGCATCTGAACGTGCCGTGCAAGCGGCCCCTCCTCCCTCCCCTTTGGAGCCATTCTGGGAGGTGGGAGCAAAACGGAGTTAAATGCCTCCGTTTTGCTCCAAGCGCTCAGAACGGCTCTGAACGGGAGGGCAGAGGGGCTCACTTGCACGGTGCATTCAGGCGCCTGCAAAACTTTGTGCTTTGCACCCCCTCTAGCTACGCCACTGCACAGGTTCTCATTGCCTTTTCAGAGCCGTAGAAGAACATTGCAAGTAACAATACTCCATCTGCATCCGACCCAAACATTACAAGCCAAGCAGGTTCACACTCTCCGCGATGTCAATGAGGATCGCACATCATGGGCGGGGAAACGCATGATCTGTGAACGCACACTTCATCTGCTTTCAATACTTGATTCACTGAGAGAGAAGCATCCCCGCCCCTAAATATTCACAAGTCAATCACAGTTAATTGTGAGGTGTATCAAGTTGATTTCCCAGGTCGGTGCCTGTGCAGACAGCGTTCATTAGACAAGGTGGTTTCTCTGTGATTAGTCAAAGAATAGCACAACTCCTTAATTTCACACGGAAACCAGGTAAAATTGCAAATGCCCCAAGGGCAGAGCAGGTCTCTTGAGAAGAGGGTTCCCTTTACAAAAGCAAATACATCAGGGGGCTGTGCACTTCTCTGAAGTTCTGGTTGGCAACCTTCAGCCTGGAAAGACTATGGTATAAGCCTACAGCACCCGGTATTCCCAGGCGGTCTCCCATCCAAGTACTAACCAGGCCTGACCCTGCTTAGCTTCTGAGATCGGGCATGTGCAGGGTAACTGTTGCTGCCTTCTATAACAATAATAACAATAATATTACAGGTATTTATATACCGCCTTTCTTGGTCTTTATTCAAGACTTTATTCAAGGCGGTTTACATAGGCAGGCTGATTAAATCCCCGTAGGGATTTTTACAATTGAAAGAAGGTTCTATCTTCCAAGAACCACAACATTTCAGATGTTTCTTTCTGATCTGGTTTCACATTCTGGCCTCCATCCTCCCATGCTCAGAGCAGATGGAACAGCTCAGCTGCAGCTTGCCAGCTGCTTCAAGGTCGCACGGTGCCGGTGGCCTCGAACCAGCGACCTTGTGGATGTTATCTTCAGGCAAACAGAGGCTCTACCCTCTAGACCAGATCTCCTGCCCATTTTGGTTCATCTCCTCCTTATATTTTGGTTCATCTAGCTCAGAATTGCCCACACTGGCTGGCAACAGCTGTCCAGGACTTCAGGAAGAGAAGGGTCTTCGCACTCTCTGAGATGCCAGAGCAAGAACCCAGGACCTTCAGCATGCAAAGTATGGGCTCTGCCAGCCAGGATGACCAGATCCAATGGAGGAGAGAGTGCCTCTACCTTTAGCCATTGTACAGAAGAGGGAATTTGGTCAGGTGCAGCTCAACATGGAAGGGTTTAAAAAGCTGCACCTGCCCAAATCCCCTCTTCTATAGAGTGGTTAAAGGTAGAGGCACTCTGTCCTCCATTGGATTTGGTCACCCTGCTGCCACTGGAGCATGGCATGCATGCCCCCTCTACTGGCATGCTTGATCCACACATGTTTTTGTTCAGTGGCCGGCTGGCAGATGAGTAGAACCATTGGGAAGCCGTGACTCATGAGTGGCGTTGGGAGAAATGGCTGAGTGTTGTGTGGTTGCTTAGGCAACATGTTGCCTTCTCCCACCCCCACACTTCAATTCCCAATTGACAATGTGGAAAGAACCCACAGGGAAGAAATCAGAATTTTGTATGGAGAACATGGTGAAAATCAGAACAACAACAAAAAGAAAGAATAGTTTTGAGTGGTCTGAAGGTTTGATCCCAATTTGCAATCCAATTATGAACAAAGGCAAGATCTGAATTCCTATAATCTAAGCTGGCAGTTCAGAGCTCTGAGGACAGCAGGATGGACGGCGATTTAGTATGTGCTGGTCAATTGCAAAGGCAAGATACGGTGGCGATAGCCACACTGCAAGCCAAATCGTTTGAGACATTCAGGCATGTGACAAGCTAAATGGCCCATTCCATGCTCTATGCAGTGCAGACGGATGTGCGTGGAGGGCGAAGGTTCTGGACACGAGAACAGTCCAGCAGAGCTAGAATTCAAACCAAGAAAGTCACTTCCCTACAAACTGCAGAATGCCAGATGCAAGGGAGGGCACCCGGATGCAGTCCTGTGTGATCGCTGGGGCATCTGGTGGTCGCTGAGAGATACAGGAAGCAGGACGAGATGGGTCTTTGGATTGATCCAGTGGGGCTCTTCTTATGACCTGTCGCACCACTACTCAGCAGCCAGAGACCCTGGATTTTCATAGCTGACCTAATGGCTCCACTTCTTCCTGAATCTTATCCAGGACCCGATTCAGAGCACACACCAATGCTTACTTCTTCCTCCCATGTAGGCCAGCTAGACAAAGGCCCATGGCCCCAAAATGGGTGCTGTGTTGACAATTCTAGGCCTGGGTTTGGGTCACTTGTTTCTGCTGCTCCTGAGGTTCATGGGCATACAAAGCAGGGTCTGGAACTGGGATGAGTGCACCAAGATAAGCAGCAGCTCTTGGAATTGTAACCTTCTCAAAAACATGAGCAAGTGAACATCTGCGGTTGTCCAGACTGTGGTTCATGCAGGTTATCACCATCACACTAGCTGGCAGTGACTTTTCAAGGTTTCAGGCAGGGATCTTTCCTGATCATAAGTGGCCTCCACCATGAAGGGTTGTTCTTATGTTTTGAGCTAATGTTTAAATGGTGATGGCATGGGGGAAAAAAATTGGGAACATGATGTAGTGGCATAGCAAAAAGGGGTGCGAAGTGCGAAGTTTTGCAGGGAACATCACCGCAGTGTGGAAACAACCCTTTCCCTTCCTCTCTAGAGCCTTCCAGGTGGTGGGAGCAAAAAGGAGGCAAGTGCCAGAGAAGAGATGAATGCTTCTGTTTGCTCTCCCTGCCCAGAACTGCTGCAAAGTGGAGGGGAAAGGGGTTGCTTGCATGCTGTGGTGAGGCTCCTTGAAAAAACTTAGTGCTTTCCACCCTCTCTAGCTATGCCACTTGCATGATCAGCAAAGCCTTGTGCACAGCAAGAATCCAAGAGAAGTATTGAGTGAAGCTTCAGAGCCATTTTAAGACCAGATCCTTCCAATGTCAAACAGGAAGGGGCAGAACATGTCTGGGCTTAACCAACCAGGGAGACATTTCCAATATTCACACAATGCTCCCTTGCCTTTGGTCCCTGGTTGCCCACATGTCCAATGGGGTTCTGTGCCTTTCATAGCTATATGGCAGCCAGGAATAGAAGAGGTGCAAGGAAATGGAGTATTGTGTCCAATTCTGGGCACCCCACTTGAAGAAAGATGCAGCCAAACTGGAGCAGGTTCAGAGGAGAGCAACGAGGATGATCAGGGGGCTGGAGGACAAGCCCTCCAAGGAAAGGTTGAAGGAAGTTGGCATGTTCAGCCTGGAGAAGAAAAGGATGAGAGGGGATATCTCTTCAAATACCTAAAGGGCTGTCATATGGACAAATGCTTTCCACATGCGCTGCCTCCAACACATTCCACATGCGCTGCCTCTGACGCATTCTCGGCATCACCTGGCAGGACAAAGTTCCAAACAACACAGTCCCTGGAACGTGCTGGAATCCCTAGCATGTATGCACTGCTGAAACAGACGCCTGCGTTGGCTCGGTCATGTCGTGAGAATGGATGATGGCCGGATCCCAAAGGATCTCCTCTATGGAGAATTCGTGCAAGGAAAGCGCCCTACAGGTAGACCACAGCTGCAATACAAGGACATCTGCAAGAGGGATCTGAAGGCCTTAGGAGTGGACCTCAACAGGTGGGAAACCCTGGCATCTGAGTGGCCTGCTTGGAGGCAGGCTGTGCAGCACGACCTTTCCCAGTTTGAAGAGACACTTGGCCAACAGTCTGAGGCTAAGAGGCTAAGAAGGAAGGCCCATAGCCAGGGAGACAGACCAGGGACAGACTGCACTTGCTCCCAGTGTGGAAGGGATTGTCACTCCTGAATCGGCCTTTTCAACCACACTAGACGCTGTTCCAGAACCACCATCCAGAGCACGATACCAGAGTCTTTTGAGACTGAAGGTTGCCAACAAAAAAAAAAAGTCATATGGAAGAAGGGAATAATTCATTCTCAACTGTCTCTGAAAGTAGAACTAGAATCAATGGGTACAAACTGCAGGAGGGGAGATTTTGATTAGACATCAGGAAAAAAATCCTGATGGTCAGGGCAGTTCAGCAGTGGAACAGATTGCTGAGAGAGGGGGTGGACTCCCCCGCACCAGAGATAAGAACATAAGAACAGCCCCACTGGATCAGGCCATAGGCCCAGCTAGTCCAGCTTCCTGTATCTCACAGCGGCCCACCAAATGCCCCAGGGAGCACACCAGATAACAAGAGACCTGCAAGGCTTCCTGGGAATTGTAGTTAAGAACATAAGAACAGCCCCACTGGATCAGGCCATAGGCCCATCTAGTCCAGCTTCCTGTATCTCACAGTGGCCCACCAAATGCCCCAGGGAGCACACCAGATAACAAGAGACCTCATCCTGGTGCTCTCCCCTACATCTGGCATTCTGACTTAACCCATTCCTAAAATCAGGAGGTTGCGCATACACATCATGGCTTGTACCCCATAATGGATTTTTCCTCCAGAAACTCGTCCAATCCCCTTTTAAAGGCGTCTAGGCTAGATGCCAGCACCACATCCTGTGGCAAGGAGTTCCACAGACCGACCACGCGCTGAGTAAAGAAATATTTTCTTTTGTCTGTCCTAACCCGCCCAAGAGATATTCAAGAGAGAGAACAAGCACCTTTTGGAGATGCTCTAACAGGATTTCCTGCCTAAGGCAGGTGGTTGATGACCTATTAGACCCCTTCCAACTCTATAATTCTATGAAATAGAGTGATGCGGAAAGCTGTGCCTGTTGAATTTGGGCCTGTCACGTAGCTGTTCAAGGCACAGAAGGCCTGCTGGGAGGAAGGAGAAATTAAGTGGCAACCTTACCTCCCTACTGGAACCGTCTCAACAGGGAGGACAATTATTTTGGCATAAGCAGGCAGTGGCAAAAACCCTTCACGATGACAGGTGCAGGAGAAAGGAGCCATTAACGTGAACAACTGCCAAGGAAGAACAGACACCTGAATGCCTTGTCAGGTGTCAACACTTCTCCAACTCTCTCACTGTAGGCAAATGTTACTCTTCCCAACCCCTCTCTTAATGCAGGTTTAGAAAAATTCTGAAGCCTTTCGTGAGCGAGTGAGCAAGAAAAAGCGTGTGTGTTTTCAAAACCCCAAAGAGCAGCATGTGTTTTATTTTTCTTCCAAATTTCTGTCTTCAGTGACATCTTTCCACGTCGAGTTACCTGCCAAGGAACTCATGCTCAGCTGACAGAGAACTCCTGAACACTGCAAAGGATTCTGGGGCACACCTTAAGTGGCAGCCTCCATTACAGACAGCGATTTGCATCAGACTGGAGTACTGGAGACAATCAAACTGGTGAGAGATCAGTGGTTCTCAAACTGGTGACCTACCCACTGGAAAACCACTGTCCCTTTCCCTTCAAGGGGCAGGGGGAAGGCAGCAATGCAATCCCCAGGATCATGCTGCTGGGGGAGAAGAGGGGGCTTTATTTTAATTTAACTTACCCGCTGCTAGGTTCTGGGTGGTGTGGGGAGCCTCACAAAGCCCTCTGCAGGACTCCCGACAGCTTATAGAAAGTAAAAAAACCCTATCATGATGTACTTCCAGTTTCACAACAGCAACATGACATGATTGAAACATATTAATTATGCAGGGGATTACGTGCTCGAATCCCTAGCATGTACGCACTGCTGAAACAGAGACGCCTGCGTTGGCTCGGTCATGTCGTGAGAATGGATGATGGCCGGATCCCAAAGGATCTCCTCTATGGAGAACGCGTGCAAGGAAAGCGCCCTACAGGTAGACCACAGCTGCGATACAAGGACATCTGCAAGAGGAATCTGAAGGCCTTAGGAGTGGACCTCAACAAGTGGGAAACCCTGGCCTCTGAGCAGCCCGCTTGGAGGCAGGCTGTGCAGCATGGCCTTTCCCAGTTTGAAGAGACACTTTGCCAGCAGTCTGAGGCAAAGAGGCAAAGAAGGAAGGCCCATAGCCAGGGAGACAGACCAGGGACAGACTGCACTAGCTCCCGGTGTGGAAGGGATTGTCACTCCCGGATTGGCCTTTTAAGCCACACTAGATGCTGTGCCAGAACCACCTTTCAGAGCGCGATACCAGAGTCTTCCGAGACTGAAGGTTGCCAATACAATAATAGAGTGACTAGAGGGGTGTTCTGCTCCCTCTCACACAACACCAGAACTAGAGGACATCCACTAAAATTGAGTGTTGGGAGAGTTAGAACAGATAAAATATTTTTTTAACCCAAGGAGATAATTAATCTGTGGAACTCCTTGCCACATGATGTGGCAATGATATCTGGCTTAGATGCCTTTAAATGGGGATTGAACAGATTTCTGGAAGAAAAGTACATCATAAGAACATAAGAACAGCCCCACTGGATCAGGCCATAGGTCCATCTAGTCCAGCTTCCTGTATCTCACAGCAGCCCACCAAATGCCCCAGGGAGCACACCTGATAACAAGAGACCTCATCCTGGTGCCCTCCCTTGCATCTGGCATTCTGACATAGCCCATTTCTAAAATCAGGCGGTTGCACATGCACATCATGGCTTGTACCCCGTAATGGATTTTTCCTCCAGAAACTTGTCCAATCCCCTTTTAAAGGCATCCAGGCTAGACGCCATCACCACATCCTGTGGCAAGGAGTTCTACAGACCGACCACACGCTGAGTAAAGAAATATTTTCTTTTGTCTGTTCTAACTCTCCCAACACTCAATTTTAGTGGATGCCCCCTGGTTCTGGTGTTATGTGAGAGTGTAAAGGGAATCTCTCTATCCTTTCCATGCTTAATTTTGTATGTCTCAATCATGTCCCCCCTCAGGCGTCTCTTTTCTAGGCTGAAGAGGCCCAAACGCTGTAGCCTTTCCTCAATAGGAAGGTGCCCCAGCCCAGTAATCATCTTAGTCACTCTCTTTTGCACCTTTTCCATTTCCACTATGTCAGTGATAAGCATGTGCAACTTCCTGATTTTAGAGTTATCCTGATTAAGTTATCTCTGAGTGGCAACAGGATGCAGATCTCTTGTTGTCATGTGTGCTCCTAGAGGACTCTGAGGGACCACCGTGAGATACAGGAAGCTGGACTAGATCGGCCTTTGGCCTGATCCAGTGGGGCTATTACATTCTTATGACTGACTCAGAAAAGTTGGGGGGAAGCTGCTCTGTGAGCCTCCCAAACATCTCACTTTTCACCCCCCCCCCTCCTTTCAGGCCTTACTTACCAATCTTCAAGGCCCCCTTACATCTTTTGCAACTTTATGGGTAGGTGAGGTGGGAAGGACTTTGGGGACTGCATGGGTTGGATGGCAGGGAATTTCCAAGAAAGTGTATAGTAATGTAACAGCTGCTTTCTGTTTTGCCATTGGAGATCACTCTTCCTGCCCACAACAGTAATAATCAGTGATTGAACTTTCCTTCTTGCCACCTTCAAGAACAACTTTTTGACCTGAAAACTGATGGAAACCGTCTCACCTTTCAGAATGGGACTCAACGTGTCAATGAGCAATGATTTGCAATTGCAAAAGCAGCGGAAATATAAATACATTTTCCACCTTGTAATCAAGGCTTAATCAGACCTTGCCTGGCATTAGCTTCTTTTTTTTAATTAACTTGTTTTCATTCTTCTTTGTTTCCTTATTTAGCACCCTCGTTAAGAAATTGCTGCACTGAAAGAACAAAGCAGCCATCACACAGGCTTGTAGTCCGTTTTCATTCTTCTCAGGTTTCAGATTTAAAAGGACAAGGAGGCAAAAGGAGATATAAAAATGCTTTTATAGCTCAGTGTTAATGGTGAGTTTCCTTTAATAAAATGTAGCTCAGTTACAACATAAGAGTTAGTGTGCAAGGATGAGAAGGACCAGGTGTAAAGACAATGGGATCCTTTAAGAGGGCAAGGAAACAAAAAAATGCCTGGCTGGAGAAGGGCAAATGTCTGTCAAGGTCAGCATCCTACTTCCTACAGCAACCAACTAGTTGCTCACCTGTTGAAACGCTTGCCCCACGAGGTTTTCCACACCACAAAAACTGTAAGCAAGCACACCCAGACACAGGCAGACTCGAGTCAGCATGTGTGGGGAAGAGGGCCAAGTCAGGGGGCCCCTGACTTGAGTCTTTTTCAGTCTTCCACATGCGCGACTCACAAATCACCCCAAATCACACATTTTTGCGACTCCCGTCCAAGTTACTGACTCGAGTTTCCAACCCTGGTTAAAATAAATATTGAGCATTGCACAGAGAAGGCATTTTGTGGCCCAGATTACCACAAAAATATCATACGCAAGAAGGACATGAGTCAATCTTAAAGTGCAGTGTCTGGAGTGTGAATGAAGACACAAGCAACCCAGGTTCAAATCACCACACAGGCATGCAGTTTACTGGGTGGTCTAGGACCAGTCATTCACTTTTGAGCTAATCTACCTCACAGGGTTGTTGTGTGATTGAAATGTTGGGCAATGTTGCCACCATGAGCACCTTGAAGGAAGGGGGGATAAAAATGTAATCAACAATGAAATGACTTGTAGAGTACTGTTTGTTTAGTTTAAGAAACCATCAGTGCTTTTTGGGGGGTCCCACCTAGAGATTAATAGATGAGTCCTGAATTTTCATAAGGCTTATCACAGCTCCCTATTTTTGAAACACAGACACACACACAATTGTACAACTAGAATTAAAGCCAGCCAACACATACCCTTCTCCTCAGCCACAAGGAAATATTCTCATACATTCTCTGATTTCTGAGATGCTTCCACCATGGTGTGGCTTCTATTTCATGCCTTACATTTCACTCTCTTCAGCAAGAGAAAAGACATCAATACCAGTGATTGGCACAAATTGTCCCTATGGAGTTTAGCAGGCTCTTTCTCCACCTCTGGGGCAAGATAATCCCCCTCTCTTTCTCTGCCTCACGTGAACCTACTCCAGAGTCCCAAATGGGCATCCAATACTTGATGGTGAGGCCTAGTGCCAGGATAAGGTCACAGCTGTGGGCACATGTATCCAAATCCTGATTTGGAAGGCTAAGCCAGATTTTGACATGCAGCTGGTGGAAAGTCCTGCTGTCAGCCAAGAAGGCCAGGCTCCTGGTAGCAGGATTTTGCCAACATAGAAACTCCACACTATCAACCAGCCATGGGCACCAACAGTGCAAACCCATGATATCCCCCCAGGACACTGACTCTATTACAGCACAAATATGATGTGCACGGACCCTGGGTATAACATACTTTAAATATTCCTTAACTTTGCTTTAAATTTTTATGAGAAACACAGAGCAACCTTTGTCCATCTTCACACTGAGTGATTTAAGTGGTTTCTAATTTTGGTAGAGGAGTGGCATTTGGGTTTCAGTTGGCTGGGTATAGATTAATAATTCTTCTGCTTTTTAATCATCAAGGAGGAAAATATAAGAGGAAAGGATTTTGTAGGAAAAGTGTGCCTTCTTACCAAAATCTCAGTTGGCAGAGCTTTTACAATGACAAAGAATCTCTTGTTTCTATCACGAGAAGATTAAGAATGAGTTTTAAGACAATTCATTTTTAGTGGAATAAAATCAACCTCTTGGAAAATGCCTGTTCTTTTACCAAATTTCTAGGATGTTGTCCACTCTGTACCCTTTTGTGTTTTTTTGGTTCAAAGAATATTCTGTTTGATAGGGTCCAGGCACCTGTGGATATTTGTTTTAAAAGGCCATAGTGCAAGGGTATTTGTCCAATATTTCCATGTCCGTTTAATAAACAGTTAACTAACAGTGAGTGAGAGTTAATTCTACGAAACCCTGCTCAAGTAAGCAGGTAGAAGATGGGACAAGGATGTGGTACACAAGAGGGCACATCATTTCAGTACATACCGGTAGACCCTCTTTATCCAACTGCACCTCATTGTGATTTGGGTTGCTGACCTGGTTCAGACTGAAGCAGGACATCCAGAACTTTCCTCAGCTAAAGAGGAAGATCTTGGGATGCCAAGAATCTGAGGCCAATGAAAAGTCTATGCCTGGGGCTTCCCAAGGCACTGCAGGGATATCCGTGACATGCAAGACTTTCAGTTGGGAAGCTGGTCTTAGGACCCAATCCTATCTAACTTTTCAGCACCGGTGCAACCTCAATGCAACCCCAAGGTAAGGGAACAAATGTTCCCATATCTTAATAATAAATAATAAATAATAATAATAATAATAACTTTATTTTTACCCCGCCTTTCTCCCCGAAGGGACTCAAGGCGGCTTACAACAAATTAAAAACATAATTTAGAAACAAATAAAAAACATAAATAAATAAAAACAATAAATAAAAATCTTGAGGATATCTTGAGGAAATGTTCCCATATCTCTGAGACTACCTTCCCACCAAAGAATGCAGTGCACGCCCCACTGGCATGGCTGCACAGGCACTGGAAAATTTGATAGGAATGGGCCCCCAGTTAGGAAACCAGCAGCTTAATTTTGTACTAACAGAAGCTTCTACACAGTCTTCAATGACTGTCCCCCATATAACACAGTTCAATACTGCAGTCTAGAGGTCACCAGGGCCTCTCCATGACCCTGTTTCTCTATGACCAGAGAACATAGTTAGGACAGACAAAAGAAAATATTTCTTTAATCAGTGTGTGGTTGGTCTGTGGAACTCCTTGCCATAGGATGTGGTGATGGCGTCTGGCCTGGACGCCTTTCAAAGGGGATTGGACAAGTTTTTGGAGGAAAAATCCATTACGGGTTACAAGCCATGATGTGTATGCGCAACCTCCTGATTTTAGAAATGGGCTATGTCGGAATGCCAGATGCAGGGAAGGGCACCAGGTGCAGGTCTCTTGTTATCTGGTGTGCTCCCTGGGGCATTTGCTGTGACATACAGGAAGCTGGGCTAGATGGGCCTATGGCCTGATCCAGTGGGGCTGTTCTTATGTTCTTAACTACAATTCCCAGGAAGCCTTGCAGGTCTCTTGTTATCTGGTGTGGTCCTTGGGGCATTTGGTGGGCCGCTGTGAGATACAGGAAGCTGGACTACATGGGCCTATGGCCTGATCCAGTGGAGCTGTTCTTATGTTCTTATGAACAGCAGTTGTAATGGCTTGTACAGCTGCCTAGATGAAAGTCCCATTGGACAGGGATGCCACCTTGGCCTGTGACAATGCTATATTGACCCATCCCATAAGGACTAAGTTGATGCTCTATATGCTCCCAAAGGTGCATTCAATCCCTTCCTGGACAAACCTGAAAACAAATCACAAGCATTGCTACGCTTTTCTTGAGCAAGGCACAGAAATGCAAGTGAAGAAAGCCTCTCTGCTCATCTAGATAAGCCCTGACGAACTCATCCATCTGTCAAGGCTCCCTCCCCCCATTTTTCTACCAAAGACACATTACAGTTGCAGTCAAGCATCTTTATCACTTCCCCTAATAATCACCAGTATTAGCAGCAACAGATCAGGCCCACGTTTCTTATCACGACGCACATGCGATGAACGGGGTGATATGGAGGAGAATTCATCTCCGACCACCTCACAAAGGAACGGATTTTCGACGTCCCAGGAGAAGATGAATTCCAAAGCAAGTTACCCCCTCAGCTGGGTATTGTTTCGTGGGCTCCTGAATTAGAAATGATTTTTCCTTTTAAGCAACAAGTATCAGGAAGTGTAATCTTGACAGCTCTATCTGCAGGGTCTAATGTAGTGGATAGAAAAGAGAGGTAATAAAACCGAGCCAATGCCTGCAATCAGGGCGTATCTCAGCAAGTGATATATCTCCTTCAGGATTATACGTTTGGTTGGAGGGACTCCAGAAGATAGCAACAGTGAGAAGTAGGGACTTACTTAAGGAATGAAGGACTGAGGATGCCCCTCTCACTGAGTTGGGACTGGCTGCCTCCAAGCTGGGCAGAGCAGCCGTGGGAAACCAAGATTTCACCATTCAAGGCAAGGACTTCTTCTAGGCAAGCATTGCAGGAATCCATAAACCCCCTGGGTTCATTCCCTTTCTTTTACATCTCTAACTTACAACCCACCCCAGCCCATCCTGGCCAGCTTCTGGAAAGCGTATCAGTTTGCTTCATTGCCCTTCCTGGTCTCTTTTCTTCCTCTTTCCTTCTCTCTCTCTTTAAATCTGGTGCTGACTTATGGGCTGTGTTTTGTGAAATGTGTTCCACCTTTTCAGAGATTTTGTACCCATTTGTGAAAGGATGTGTCACTGCTCACAAGGAGGTAGATGTCAAGCAGAGCAGGAACCTATCACCTTTGTTGAGGCAACCTAGCACAGCAAGACACAGTGTGAGTTGTCTTACCAATGGAGTTGTGTTCCCTCTTCTCATCCCAGAGTAACCTGGGTGATTGTTTACTCTCAGTGAATCCATCCAATTAGATTGGCCATGTAGTGCCAATCTTGCCCACTAAGTGTCCTCCAATTGGCTGGGATGATACAGTGAAGAATGTCTTTCAAGTGAAATTCGTTACTTGAAACTCAAGGTGAAAAGCACACAGCCACAGATAGCAGCTCTGCTTCAAAATGGGGGAGGGAGTATTCATTGAGAAAGTGAAAGTTAAGGGGGAAGCAGTTAGTTCTTGGTGCTGTGGTTTTTATACAGATTTTCATTCATTCATTCTAAGAAAGACAGAGATACAATAACACATTTCTCATCACGTCAGGCCTGGCCCAGCTGACTGAACCTACCAAGACTGAATTTCTCTCCTTAAGTAGCAGACCAGGAAGTTCCCGATTTTAAGTTCTGCCACATCCTGGCAACTCACTTAGTGCAGGTCTCCTGGGGAAGCAGGACCCCATCCTGGTGAAATTCATCCTTAAAATCTACAAATACATGCAAGACTTCATTAAAAATTTTTACAAAAAAAAATAAGAAAAAACCTACAAGAAACTGGGGCAACTAGAGTCCAAACTGCAAACCTAAATTCACCCCACTTCTGGGAGGGGGGGGGGGGCTAGACTTGTGTTTCTTGCACAAGGGTTCCACATACCATGGCCAATTAGTTTTTAAACAACTTGGAAACTAAGTAGAGATTTAAAAAAACACTGTTTGTGACATGGCAGGATGCTCTACAGTTGACCAGGGAAGGGTTTTCACTTAGAGCAGAACATGCTGAAAATCCCATGTCCATCTACTTTGAAAGAGCTTGGGTAGCATGGCTGGGAAAAACTTCTGCTGCAGACTTTGGAGACTCATCATCAGACTCACCATCACCATGAACACTCATGGGCTATATGACCTCCTAGTAACTCAGTACAAGGCTTGGATCTGACCCAATATCAGGTTACTTCGTTCAGCATATTCTAAGAAAAATGTTCCGAATCCCAATGGGGGGTTCATTAGAACCCCAGTAGTGAAACTTACAAAATATCATCCAAGTACTACCTTTAGCACCCTTGTTGCAGGACAGGAACTATATTGGCCCTTACAGCTGGGAATCTTGATGGGGAAGGGGTGTTCTGCCAGATTCCTGGTCCAAGCCTCACTTAGAGAATTTATGCCTACTTTCAGCTAATTAGTTCCCCTCCATTCCCCAACAATGGCCCTAGTTCTGCATTACAGCACTGCTGGACCCCACCACCAGGGTAGCTTGCCTGCTCAACCTCCAGAGGTCCTCCTTCCTCCACTCTCCTACCAGCAGCTTCTCCATCCACTACAGCAACACCTTGGTCCTCAGCAGATCTTAGGCATGGCAGCTACACACCAGTCTCCAGCAATCTCCAAAGTCCATTCACTCATCTGTCCTTTAGTCAGTTTGTTCATCAGCAGTTCCAATAGTCCATCAGCCATTAGTTCCTCAGTTCATTAATCCTTCAGTTCAGTTCAGTTCAGTTCAGTTCAGTTTCCTTCCTTCCTTCCTCAAGCTTTCCTCTTTCCACTACCCACAAAACTCTCCCTTCATCAGGTGCTGCTTTTATCCCTTAATGACCTGGTTGCCTCTAGTGACTGCAGCTGTGCAGCAGACCCACTGCTAGTTAGAGCCTGCCAGAGCAAGGGGCCACTGTTGACACCACACCCTATCTCCTTGAGGGATCTTGCTCACTTCCATTACAAGGGGCAGTGAAATCATGTTTTATCTACTAATCTACCCAAAATATTTTTGCATGTTAATTGTGGGGATGGGGAGGGGGCTTGAGAGTAGAGTAGAGACATGTAAACATTTGCAAGATGAATAAGCATCTTTGGAAAGCAGAGTTTATCAAAGGCAAAGTGCTGGCAAAAGGGCTGTCAAGTGTGGGAAGCAAAAAGGGAGAATCACAGGCGGGAGGGAACATACGCAGTTTGGGGATCTCAGCCAGAGTTATGGAATCTCTTTTTTGGCTGGCTGATAAAAATATCTGTGGTCCAGAACCAGCGACCATGGCATGCCTTCGGAGGTGGAGTCAGACACTCCAGCCTTAACCGGCCATGCCATCTGCAGAGAAACCTCTGCTCCCAGATTTGTGTTTCAAATGCCGTATTAAATAAATCCTGCTTCTCACACAGAACCAGGGAAGAGGAGATCTTGGCGCTTTCAGTGGGTCTTGGTTCCAAGACCAAGGTGGGCAAGGATCTACCTGTAGCTAGGGTTCTAGATCAAATTTTGGATTTCAAGATAGGAAAGAACTGCTTCCAGGCTAGAACAGGGGCATGCTAAACTTTTGTGTATTCTATGCCAAACATTTATGTACTCTAAGAGACATTTGTGTCCTTGGTGATTGTGTTCTGGTCAAATGTGTCCCATTACTGATGTCCCTGGAAAATCTTGTAATTTTTTATTTTATTTTTTATTTTTTTTTTGGGGGGGGGGGGAGTTGGCAACCTTCAGTCTCGAAAGACTCTGGTATTGCGCTCTGAATGGTGGTTCTGGAACAGCATCTAGTGTGGCTGAAAAGGCTGATTCAGGAGTGACAATCCCTTCCACACTGGGAGCAAGTGCAGTCTGTCCCTGGTCTGTCTCCCTGGCTATGGGCCTTCCTTCTTTGCCTCTTTGCCTCAGACTTTTGGCCAAGTGTCTCTTCAAACTGGGAAAGGCCATGCTGCACAGCCTGCCTCCAAGCGGGCCGCTCAGAGGCCAGGGTTTCCCATATTTGCATCCCACTATAACTGGCCAACCCACCCCATGTTATGTATCCTAAGCCTCTTATCCTACCCCTACCTTTGCATTTTAAAAATAAAGAAGGACATCTGATATAAATATACATACACAGGTTGAGTGTCATTATTCGTGTGGGTTCCATTCCCAGAACTCACGTGGATGGCATTAAAGCAAATCCATTTAAAAAACAATGTCCCTTTGCTAGGTGATTTAAAAACAGCCTCACTGACCTTTGCTATGTAGGACAGAGGAATTAGGCAGACAATCCATCAATCACTCTCTCTCCAGGTGCTTAGAAAGGCTTCACTCCCAGACTGCAAGGCCTCCCTTCACCCAGAGCAAAGTGATTATCTTTCTTTCACATGCCCAGGGGGAAGGGAGGGTTCTAAGTACCTGGAGAGAGAATGATTGATGGATTGTCAGCCAGCTGCCCTCTCTCACATTAAGGAAGCTGTTGTTAAACAACTGTTTTCCTTTAATTTAAAGGGCCCTTCTCATTGTGATGAGATAGAAAAATACATAGATTTTTCCGTGGGTGAAAAATCCTTGGGTAATTAGATTATACCTGTAATCGCTTGCATGACTGTCTCTCTACAACAGTTAGTAAATCACTGTTTTTTAAACTGTGACTTTAAAGGGGTGCATTTTTCCCCTTCTCCAGGGATCAGAACATTCCTTCTCATTTGCAGGGGCCTTTTGTGATGAGTCAAATCCACGTATAACAAGGCTGTACTGGGACACAAATGTCCGGGACACAAAAAGAAGGAATGCAAATGTCCAATACCGGAACTCATTTGCCCAGGACACACCTGCCCAGGATACTGTCACTATTCCAGCCCTAGCCTGGAGGATCTCAGGTTGCAATAGGTATCACTGGGCACAAGCTGGAAGTCTTCCACCCCAATATGACACAATGACTTTATTGAGGATTATGCATACACAGGAGCAGAGGTAGTTAAGCATTCCAGAAAAAAAAAAAATGTTTTACGTACAGCTTAATATGCATTTTCTGGGAAGCCAGAGGCATCTACAACTGTAGGGAACAGAGAACGACACAATGAGCTGTTCTCATTGTGTGGATGAAGAAAGGGGAGAGGTGCTTCTTGGTAATGGCTGTCTGCAGTGGCGGTAGAACGTAGCAGCCTTGGTGTTGCTACTTCAGTGGTATGGGGGGGAGGAAGTTACACAAGGGACACACCTCCTACAGGTACCACTGAGGGCAGGTAACAGGTGTCAGGTGTCTGGTCAATACACTGCTCCCTAGAATCTGAAAGGCAACACTGAACTACAACAATTATAGCACCCTGGAGCAGATACTTGGTCAGTCATAGAGATTATAATTAAGCACATAAAAAAGGAGGTGTTATCTCAGCTGTGTAGGCTCATCTGGCAACAGGAAGGCTAACAGAAAAGCATTTCCACTCTTGGGGGGGGGGAAGACTCTTTGCTTCCATTGAAAAGTACAGACGTTTGAAAGAACCACTGCACTGTGGGGAAAGCGACTCAGGAATGAAAGAAGCTACAGAAAATGTGAATCTTTTATCACTTACAAGAGCAAATCCCGAAACAGGTTAACTGTGATTCTCCTCGCACATGCTCATTCACAGCATGTAAAAAGGGGTGGGGGGTGTAAAGGAACAAAGGAAACTAACTAGAGAATTTCAAACAGCCCAACACGATGTTATCATCTTAACATTTGATGAACAAGAACAAAAACTGCACACTGAAAGCTGTGACTCCCTTCAGCTCAAAAAGATTCATTATAAATTATCCTCTCTGTGATGTAGCGATTCCCATGCAGTTGTCTTACAGCTTGACTAGAAGATCAGGGGTTTTGCACACTAAATTTTAGGGCAGATCTTCTTTCAAATAATGTATTGCATACTTCAAGTGGTCACCTTATAGAGTCATGGGCTGCAAAGCCCGGTCAGCATCCGACTCAAAGCAGAGTCTCTTTATTTCACTCCCTACAAAAACTCCAAGGACCATAACTGGATAACAACGATCATTGTAAGCATCTTTAAGGGTGGGCTATAACGACCGGAGCAAGGCCCATGCTGTGTGTCTCCCAGTCCCTGGACACTGCCTACCCTTTTGCTGAGCTGTTCCCACAGGAAGTAGCAAGAGCATGAACACAAAGCAAAAACCTTGGTTTCTGCACATGCTGTTGCTTGGAGGATTGGGTGATAAGACCAGGTTGATCCTCCACTCCCCCAGCTCTGTTCTGGCTTCATGTGTGCCAATCATGCTGCACCTATGAGGCAGTTCCCCACTCTCTAATGGTGGGAACATCTTTTTCCTAGTACCAGCCTGGCCAATGTCAGTTACATGTGGCTTGATAGGATGATGGGAACCCTGACATTGGCCATGCTCATATATCATTTGCCATCAGCTATCTTTTTGCCAATTAGCACCTAATCACTGATAAGCAAGCACCTCCCTAAATAATCTCTCACTAACATAACTCAGTAGACTCATTCCACCTTCGACCCCATTCCACCCCAGCGTGTAATCAGTTTGTGGAACTCATTGCCACAAGAAGTAGTGATGGCATCTTGCCTGGATGCCTTTAAGAGGGGACTGGACAAATCTCTGGAGGAGAAGTTCATTATGGGTTACAAGTTATAGTAGGTATGTGCAAGCTCTTGGTTTTAGAGGCAGGCTGCCTCTGATTGCCAGATGCAGGGGAGGGCAACAGGACGCAGGTTGTGCCTGTTGTCTTGTGTGCTCCCTGGGGCATTTGGTGGGGCCGCTGTGAGATACAGGAAGCTGGACTAGATGGGCCTTTGGCCTGATCCAGCGGGGCTCTTCTTATGTTCGACACCAGCATGCCACTACACCGTTCTGCAAGCCCGTTTGCCAGCACACCTTAAAGTTTAGTTTTGCTCTGCCACGTATGCTTTGCCTTCACATAAACTACTTTAGCACCCCAGCCTTGAAACCGGACGCAGTCCTTCCTCCGGTCTCAGGAAGAACCTCCCGCCTGTGGTCAGATTGCTGGCTAGAACACATGGGCAGAAGTCCCCAGTATCGATCTGCAAAATTTTGGCAGCGCATGAAATGCAGTCCTTCCAGTACACCAAAACACCAAAGTAGACTACCTCTGAAATGAACTCTGCATCTCGTGACAAAGGATCTTCTGATCCAAAACGGGCCAGGTTCAAACACCATCCTTCACTGGATGAAGAATGTTGGGGTCTAGCACAGTCTAAAGAGTTTTGCTGCACATTCCCAAAGCCTTATAGTATAGAACCGAGGCAAAATACTCTCCCTCTCCTTTCTCCAGAAGCTTTCCTTTATTTTAGAGATATGACTTAGAACCCACCAGAAAGTAGCAAGATCCTCTGCACCTGTCAGAAACAGGATCGGTGACAATGGGATGCACCACATCCTAACCCCCATCCTGGGCCCAATCCGCCCACATGGGTGCATGCAGACATGCGCCAGTCATATGGCTCACACAGATTTCAGTAGACCTGCTGCACAGGCTGGGATTTCCCTGGGACAAGAGAACAAATGTCCCCTTACATCATGGAGACCTCCAGCCAGCACAATTCCTGCACAGGATGTAGCACAGCCGTTGTATTGCTGTGCAGAAATTTGCACTGGATTGGGCTCTGGTGCAAGTGTATTTCGCATGGGAGGGAGACATTTGGAGAGTTTATTTAACTCAATACAGATATGTGCCGCTTAACAACCATTCACTTAACAACAGACGGCACATATGACGGTGGTCGAAGCCTAGTAAAGATGCTCTTAATGAGGCAATCACGTCTCCCGTAGCCTGCAGCAGAGTGCCTGTTTACACCACAGAGAGGCTCTTAATGCAAAGAGGCAAGCTATCACCAGTAGCCTGTGCAGCCAACAAGTGTCTGGCAGGGAGCATCTGTTTACACAACAAAGGCAATAGATTGTACTGAATGTTCACTTAATGACCTAATCGCATAACAATGGGGACAGGCGCATGCATCCCTGTTTTAAGTGGCACACACCTGTACTCAAATTACCCTGAAAGTTTTCAACCAAGAAAGTGAGAGTCCTTTCTACAAGTGAGTGACACTTGCACCTGTCCGTCACCTCTGCAACACAGCTGAATTTTTCTGGCTGTCAAATGGGGGGGTGTACATTTTATTTCAATTGCTGGCGTTCAGCCCACCCAGCACTGGAACTTCTCAGCTGGTCTCTGAACGCTTTGGACGGTTCTGCTACTTTAAGCAGCTGCAGCTTTATTTCACGCGGGGGAAAACAAGAATGCCTCAGCCAGGCTGGTACGTAAAGGGAGTTTGGTAGATACGATTCTTCTTCTTGAAGCAGCGGGTCAGTAGTTCCCGTCTCAGCAGAGCTCGACGTTCACTGAATCATAAACAAGAAGAGAGATGGAAAGACCTGTGCGGGCAGCCAGTCCACCCCTCCCGGGAACGGAGCAGCATTGCCGGGCATCTCCCCAAAGCCAGCCGCCCAAGCTGCGCTACGCCTCTGTTGTAATTTATTCAAGCGCTGAGACTTGAGCGCTGCCTCAAAGCACAGTCCTCTGTTCCTATAGATCTGGCTGCTGCAGGGCTTTGCTGCAAGAACAGAGAGGGAGCCTGCCTTTTGTGTTGGTACCTGAGGGCTTAGGCACACAATCCTGCAAAGCACTCCGACACCTACACATCTTTCCCCCCTTCTTTTTCCCCTCTGTGCTCTGCTGACCTTTCCAAATTCAATACCAAACCAGGTATTAATCCAGTTTAATTAAATTACATTTCTCCGGTGTTTTCTGGACAACCAGAAAACAGACCTGGACTGGGTCTAGAGCGCTGGTTCCCAGACCTTTTAGACAGGCTAGAGTTGCGGTTTTCAAACTCGCAGGGAGTTTGAATCCCGCAGTAAGTCTTTAGGGCTCCTCCTGCAGGGCTCCTCGGGTCACGGAAAGTGAGAGTGGGGCGATTGCTCCCAGCTCCCTGCAGCCAGGGACGGCCACTGCAGCGACTGGAGGGTGCACTCCAGTCCCTGCAGCCTGGTCAAAAGAGGAAGTGGGGCGATTGCGCACCACTTCCGGTTTAGCGGAGCGGGGCGCAATCGCTCCGCTATCACCTTCCCTGACCCGGGGAGCCCTGCCGAAGGTCGTGCAGGGCTCCCCGCACCCCAGGGGGCTTCAGGGGGCTTGGGCAAGTGCACCAAGCCCCTGCAGCCCCCCTGAGCGGTGTGATCCTGGGATCACACCGCTGCCTCCTGCCTGCCTCCTGGCTGCCCCCACCCCTTAAGGGGAAAGGCACCAGGACCCTCAGGCTGGGGCATCGCGACACCCCAGTTTGAATAGCACTGGGCTAGAGGCTGCTGCCTGATTTAGAAATGCCAAGAGGCGTGGCTATCATGATGATTGGGTGGCAACACCCCCAGGTAGCGGCTTGTTTAACCCTTGATGCACATAGCCTAGTCAGCTCTGTCAGTTTCACAACCCACCAAAAATTGAGTCATGACCCACTGGTGGGTCCCACATGCACAGTTTGGGACTGCTGGCCGAGAGAACATTAAACACCTGAGTCCTGCTGCTCCTTCATGCTAAATGATTGGGGACCAAAGTATTTGAAGGAGATAATTTGAAGGAGATCTTGCCTACCCACTGAGGTCTTCAGGAGAGGTCCCGGTTCTGCATCCCATCTAATCCTAGGTGTGCTACTTGCAGTTCACACTGGATTGGATAAGAAATAAACAGAGCTACTTCCTACACCAGGACAGTTTCCACACACATCTGACTTCCTAACCAGCCTCATTGTAGTTATCTGGAACTGGCCATCATGGAGACTTGCAAGGCTCCACAATCCCCAGCTGCAAATGACAGCATGAAGTCAAAGAGCAGGTCTACTAAGGAAAACATCCTGGCCCAGCAGAAGATTTTTTTGGGGGGGGAAGAGGGTCTTCAGTGATGGATCACTGATTGCTTCTCCAACCACCCAGTTCCCTGGCTGGCAAATTCTTTGTGTACTCAGGAGAGATGTTTCCTGGGCATGCACAGCTACTTTTGCCAGTCAGGGAACTGGTGGGGAGTACCTTTGAACGGAAGAATATGAAGCAAACTTGTTGAACCCAGCAAACTTTTTCAACAGTTTGAAGTGCAGCAGTGAGGATGTGAGACCAGCACCTTCCAGCTGCTGAACCCAGAATCTGAGACTTCCCCAGGCAGCTCAGCTGTCCCCTTTCTTAATCCCCTTCAGATGTTTTGAGAAAATAGTTTCATTTTGATGGAGGTTCTATACTGTCAGCTCTTGTCTGGATCTGTGGCATTGTTGAGGCTGTTGGTTTTTGGGTCGATTTTGCTCCTGCTTGTTCTGCTGTTCAGTTCTTTTTTAAATATGTTTGCTCAGTTTTACTTTCTTTTTACTGTGTTCTTTTATGCTGCCTTGAGGGCCCTCTGGCTGAAAAAGTGGTATATATATATATTTGAATAGAAATAAACACGGCTGCCAAATGTCAGGTCTCTAGAGCTTCCACACTGCAGCAGGCTTACCCCACCCCACTCTCACATACTGCAATGTACAAAAGCCCAGGGGAGATAATAGGGAAGACTTCATTCTGCTCTGAGTACCTTACAAAGCAGTAATAAACAATTCCCTGCATGAATGCCAGGACCTGGAGCCAGGGGAGACAGTGGTCTCAGTCACTCCTTGAATTCCTGGAGAAAAGTATTTTGTCTCATTGTTAACCATTTATCTCCCACCTTTCCTCCCAAAAGGTCATCCAAAGCAGCATATAGCAAAAAGGTAAACAGGTATGACCTAACAATAGAACCGCATTCTCCCTGCCACCTCCTTTGGTAGGCTGCAGAAAGTGTGGTGAAAGAGAGGCCCCCATGTGCGACAGAAATACAGCTGCAGTGATATGTGGTGAGGTTGTGGCTGGAGAGGCACTTGCTGTCTGGGGTGCTACCAGGTCACAGCCAGAGGGGAGGGGGAGCTCATTGCTGCACCTCTGGTCTCTTCCTGTATAGCAGCACTTTCCACTATTCGGGAGCCGGCAACATCTCTCCCCCGGACATGCACTGCAAAGGCAGCGCGTGACTCCCGGAAGCAACTGGTGATGACATCGTCACCATTTTCTTCCAGGTTCTGGGATTTTGATGGGATGGTACCAACTATTGTAAGAGGCTCAGGATGGGTGGGACAGTCTTTCCCAAGGCATGAAAACCATGTGCAGGCATTCGACCAGCCAAGCCAAACTATTACCATTGTTGACAGTGCTGTATTGTATTTTCACTGTTGGCCGGTGGGTGATCAGTTTCACTCCATGAGTGCCTCAAGATGCCCTGGGCACTGCAATGCACAGGATGCCGGGGTGTCACAACGCACAGGCACATTGCCCATTACTATATAGGGAGAGACCAGAGGTGCAGCAGCAACAAACTCAGCCT